>NW_015374046.1:1297112-1298789 GCF_001272555.1 Dufourea novaeangliae | reverse complement strand
GGGGGGGGGGGGAGGGTGGGAAACCCCAAAAGGGGGGTGGTGGTAGGGGTGAAGGAAGGGGAAGCCCCCTCGCACAGGCGGCGTGCCCAGGGGCACGGCGAAGCCTGTTGTGCGGGGTCGCTGCGTCACGCCGGTCGCCCTGCGACCGGCGGCTTGAAAACCTAACTCAACCTAACCTCTGTGAAGTTAGCCGGACAACTTTAACTTTTTAACGTTTCATTATACTCAATCGATTGGTGGTCGTTTGGTGGTCATTGATTGCCTAATTGGAAAAATTTTTTTTTTTTTTCGCCGGATTCAGTTTTTCAAATGCTTAATCGATGCGTAATCGTTTGGTGGTCATTGGTGGCCGAATTACAATATTTGGTGGTACCACCGACTAGGTATAGAATAGACCTATCATCCAATGCTTTTTTCTGTCCCACGTTCATAGGGCCATGTAGCCCTGTTACCATTTTAGTGTCAATACCCGACGTTACCGATAAAGCATGAATTCTGAGTATTATTAGCACAAATGAAGTGTTATATATTCCATTCATATTACGTGTATCTATATGATTTCACGAGAATAAAAATATCCGATGCTTCAGTTGAAGGTTAAGGAATAAATATGACAGTCATGAAACATCCGTCGGGACTGGAAGCCAAGACTCCTTTCTAATACGTCTACTTTACAGTGAACGGACGGAAGAGAATCCCCGTTCACGACCATGGTCCTTTCGATGATTTTCCGACGTACCGAACACTCATGATCTGACAACATTGTACTTTAGACTTGACAACACTGTAGAAGTTAGACTAGTTGAACTCAAATGGATTTAACGTAGTTCACAAACTCACCGTTCTCATAACGTAGAGGGCAGCAGAAAATCCCTGACTTTTTACACTATCGGTATTTCAGAACATGAGACACGAAGTCCCATAAGATGATAGGTCTATCCTATACCTCGTCGGTGGTGGTACTTAGTTTCTATAAAAAAAACGAAAAAAACGATGTAGTCATCTGGCATTTCAGGATACAGGTGTACCAATGCACGTTTAAAGTCGATAAAACAAATATTTCTGGATGGATTGCCTTTTCGGATGAATCAATCGATCCAGAAATATCTGTTTTATCGACTGTAAACGTGCGTTCGTATACCTGTGTCCTGAAACTGCTAGATGACTACAATCGTTTTTTTCGTTTTTTATAGAAACTAAGTACCATCATTTCATGGTCGAGCAACATTTTTGTTACGCCCTGTATATCTCATAGCACAGGAAATAGGGGACATAGGCAGTGATGCCAGGACGTGGGATTTTTCCCACGCATGCGCACTACCTAATCCTCAGTAACGTATATACTTCACTCAAATATGGGGTATCGTTAGACCCCCGTGACAATTGAAATACGGTAGAAATTACAGGAAGAGGATATTTTTAAAAGAAATAACATATTTACATGGAAATAAATGAATATATATTTTTTTATTATTTTGTACATCTGCAGCCGATTTATTACATGAATACAAACATTTGTTGCGAGAGTAAGAAAAACTGCAGAAAACCTTACTAGTATTCAAACAAGAACATTATATATAAAACATATAGTCGTGCTTTCATCAATTAATATTGAAAATTTCTGAATTTTTAATTCTGTAATAAGCTTATCGCTTTCGCGTTTGCCTATTACATTTT
>NW_015374046.1:1217773-1296824 GCF_001272555.1 Dufourea novaeangliae | reverse complement strand
GGAAGGGCCCCTTACGCGTACCTACTGTTGCACATAGATACATCCATGGAAACAACCGCCGTCGAGCTGTGACGTCAGCATGCGCATGCGCACGAAGGCTCCCATGTGGGAGAAAATCCCACGTCCTGGCATCACTGGACATAGGTAGGTATATAATGAACTAAGTGAGTTTAGGGTTCATGGGTTTAGTGAGGTTCAGTGCAAGAAACAAAGAAAAATGTGTAGTACAATAAGTCTAATGGAAGCTACGTAAAAGTAGACTTCCTATGCCCTTGATTAATCTTTGTGGTCTACCTGTCTCAAATTTCTGTAAAAAGGGTTATCCCAAGTTTTAAAAAGGATTCTGGCAGTCACCAAAAAATTTACAAATTTATTATACATTGTCCACCAAGTATATAAATTGTATCTTTTGAAATTAATAAAATTAGAAACAGCAACAGGCATATGCTTTTAAGTGCATGTTATATTGAATTGAAATACATTATAGATTTGTACATTGGGATTTTACAGAACTGTACCAAAAATGTGAAGAAAAAAGGTACTAAGCTATTATAAAAGTACTAAACAATTTATATACCTCATATTACAGTATCAAAATAGTAGGCCTTAATAACTACAAAAAGTACTAAACAATTTATATACCTCATATTACAGTATCAAAATAGTAGACCTTAATAACTACAAAAAGGTTTATAAAAATGACTGAAAAGCCTGGATGTGGTGAACTGCAACAGTTAGTTCAAGAAGAGGAATGTGAAGAGCCACTATGTCCTGGTGGAGAAGCAACACCACCTTCAACACCAGCGAGGTCAAAGCATCCAAATAAAAATGATACACATAGTTCTCATGTATCAGTACGCATTTTTTAATTGTTTTTTTTGTATATTTTGTAATTTTTAACTATGAAAGTACTTCACAGAAGTTTCCAGCCACGCATAATGACTTTGTATGCTTGAGATATTCTGTACTCAACATGCATATGCAACTGGTTTATTCTTTCACCTCCATTAAAAGTTACATAGTATACGATTAAGTTGTTGAAAAGTTACATTATACGAAGAATAGAAAGATATTCAGTGAAATCGCTATGACATTGAATATATTAACAAGTGACGTTACACACATTTATAGTAAAATAAATGTTATATTATTTATCATAATTAAGCCACATGTCTGGAAACTTTCGTCCCTTTGCTTTCCAATTTAAATTGGTAATTAATATAGTTTATACTAGCTTCAAATAGTTTTCATATAAAGAATATAATAAAGTAACTAATTGGCTAAATATGCTTAGCTACTGTAAATACAGTAGTGTCTCCTATAACAAGATTTTAGTTCATTTAGAGTTTGCCACAACACTTGTGAAGTCTCGATGAGTGCGACGTACTCGGATCCGCTTCCGAGTAACCATGGTAAGGCAGAAGGATTTTCAGCCCCTTATAAATTTATTTTTTAACAGAAGCCGAGCCTCTGCTTAGCTTCTGTTTACTCTGGTATGATTAATTCCAAAAGGGGACCCTCCCAGTAGTGGAAATAACATCGATGTTTGTGTCGCATTCATCGAGGAATCACTGTAATACTTTTGAAACAAATCTACACACAAACGATTATTAGCACGGCTGTATGAGTCGATGTTTTTCATTTGTTTGGGCAAATGATTGAACGTCGGTAAGGTATTACAAAGCGTAATTAAAGGCCGATAATGTATCAATTTGATAAAATACAAGAAATAATTCATTGCATGCAATAATGTTTTGATTAACGTCATTTTTTATAGTGAGAAATTTTTTTCAAACCAATTAACCGCGTTATACGAGATATTACTGTCTTTGTAATTTTTATTATACTAAAGATAAATAATTAGTTTTTATACTATACGGATAAATTCTTCAATGAAATACTGTACAGCTTAAAATATTATTTCAGCAACAAGTACTATGGGAAAGTAATACGGAAATATCACCAATTGTTAGTAAAGGAAGTTCTGGTCAAGCAACAAGTCAAGGATCTATGGTTTCGGGCAGAGCTGTGAATCTTTCAAATTATGGCAATCAGTCTCGTCTAAGTTACATGAATGAAAAGGAAAGACAACGACCAACTCGCCCAGAGTCATCAAAACTTAATCGTCAACATAAAGGTAATATACATATAAGGTACAGAAGTACTTTAAAATTTACCTCTTATTTAGACCAATCAGAATTGTAGCGCACCATATATATCTTACATTATCTACCCCCAGTGCTGACCAAACATTCTTGAGTAAATTGAACTGCTCTAATTCCAAGTCTGTTGTTAAGGAAACTAACAAATTAATGAAATTAATTAATTAACGTCACTTTATCTATTATCTAAGTAGACGTGATTTTTATTGTTAAATATCTTGTATGTTATTGAGTGTCTACATCTATTACTTTATATAGCTTAGAACCTATGTTACGAACCCTTATCACAATGATGAGGGGAATGCTCTGAGAATAACATAAAGAGTAAATATGTATAAACTTTAGGTTTTCACTTAGAAGGTATTACTACATTCCATTAAATCTAGTTGGTGCTAGTAATCTGCCATTGTTCTGTTTTTCTTCTTTTCTTCAGGGAATTGATTTTCTTTTATGCTTTTCCTATGTGTTTTTAGTATTTTCATTTTTTCTGTTTATATTGAAACTTATTTCCTTTTTAATTTGCGTTTCTTTACTTCGTGCTTCTTTTACATGAATATGTGATACTGCATTATTCTCTCATTGACTATATTGTTTTTCTTTGTCTTTAAAAACTAATATCTTTATATTAACTTTATTTCAAGCAATATACAGTATATCATTTTTGTATTACACTACTTCATAATGATTCACATTAGTTTTTGCATTATACTATATTTTATTATAAGTTTAGAGTTATTTATTTTCTACATTTACCCGCTCTTTAGTTGTTTTTTGGTATTATAAAATAAAGGTATGGCGCCATGCAAACATCATTGCTTTTTATCAGAGGTTCCTGATGTTCGACGTATGGAGCAGGCTTTATTACAACTTCTCGAAGATTTTCATAGTGGTAATTTACGTGCATTTGGTATGTCAAATTTATATTTTATAGTCAATTATATTATATTATTGGCAAAACACTATTCTAAACTGTATAATTTCAATTTAGGCAAAGATTGTAGTATGGAGCAAATGACAGAAATACGGGAACAACAAGAACGATTAGCTAGGCTTCACTTTGAGTTAGGTCAAAGACAAGATATCAGTGGAGAACAATCGGGTCTTCGACATTCAAGTGCTAATATGCGACATTTATTACATCGTCTTCAACAGCTCAGTATTTGTATTGAAAAACTACACAGTAAATAGTCATATAATAATTAAGTATATATACGTATGTAAATATAATAAACATAAGAACAAATTTCTTCTCTATAACTTTTTAATTATTGTATTCCATAAAAGTAGTTTTATGCACAGTTTCTGATTACTATAAGGTCTCTTAGACTACTTAAGACAAGACTCATATTTTTTACAAAATTCATTAATTCGAGGGGGTCATTTGGGGTCATTTCTGGCATCCTTACTGAGAGACATTGTCTAGCATTGCGTTAATGCACACATTTTTAACAAAAAGAAACTTTTATTTTTCTGAATGATGTACTTTCATGAATGTTATACAATGGTATGAATTTATATGTACACGACTTCGAGTCACATTGTAAAGAGTTAATAATACAAAATTGTTTAATTGTTAGATTATATATTTATTATACATTATTTAATTTTGTAAATGATATTTATCATTTAGATATTTATTAATGAAATTGATACATATATCGCATTATGTGAATTATATGTAGCTTATTTTCTAAAAGTATTTTAAATTTTATGTCAAAAAATATATGTACTGTAATATAAAGTCGGAATTTAAAGAAGCTTCAAATCAGGTACAAACTTAGACTAAAAGTCGTTCAATTTCTTGTTGTATTGCTTGAATTTGTGGTTTTAGTTGTGAACCTTCGTTAACTGTGACAGAACAAGCAACAATAGGTCTAGATACTCCACAAGCACGTCCTAAAGCTTGTTTACTCCTAACAAATACATATGGAACATTCTTATCTTCACATAATAATGGCAAATGTAATAGAATTTCTAAAGGTTCTGCATCTGCAGCCATTACAATGAATTCTGACAGGCCACGATTTAATGTTTTTGTTGCTTCGTTAGCTCCTTTCCTTAACTGCTTATAATTCATTGCTTGTTGTACCAAATTCAAGATTTTTGCAGTCAAAGTAGCATCTGCTAAAGGGTATGCCCTTGGATTAACTTCATCAGCCTGTACAAAAAATATTAATTATTAGAAAAATAAATTTATCTATCTTTTGTAAACTTTCAAAGTGATATACATTTAATTAGATATAAGTAAAATTCACGTGTGAAACGTAACCTCTAACGTATACATTCAAATGAATGTTAACTACAGAATGCTTACCATTTTGTACAGATGAAATTGTATTTGAAATTATTGTAAAAAATGGATTCTTTATTGAGAATGAGCAACCTCTCCGCGATTATTTTTAAAATCGCTTCACGGAGGAGTCAAACTTATTACCACACTTGTTTCCGAAAACCAGGGCTGGACCATAGACATATACAGACATATATAATAGACTGCGCGGTCTTATGGTAAGGATGAAGTCAGCACTAGAAAGAGAAGACAATAACTGGAGTAACTTTTCTCTCGTTTTAATGGAGCTGTTAGTGGGGGATTCTCCTACGGCTGTAGTAGAGCATTCCTACTCCTCATCGCCCTCCAGTAGGGATGAATCGATACAAGTAAATACATTACTCAATACTTTTGTTTCGATACCGAGTACTTTTGGTATCGATAAGTACCGTTGCCATACCAAATAGGTATCGCAAAAAAGGACTCGTATCGAGTAGTCTATAGCAATTTAATTGATAAACCAGTCCGCTAGAGGGTACTCGCCACGTTAACAAAATACTACATTGAGTATCCATACCCCGCCTACTATCTCCTACTATTATGTAAAATTGCGTGTAGTGTTAATAAAAAAATGTAAATTAATCATCGTAATTTTCGAAAAAAAGATTCATAAATAATTATTTGTATTCGGTATAATTCGAAACAGTGATTGTTTTACATTTCACATTTGGTTCAGTACTTTCTGTTTTACCTCTGTTATTGTATAAAAGCAGATCTAAACACGAATTCTTATTTGAATATTAATTTAATAAGTTTTCCATGTGTGATATGTTACTTGAATACAAAATAAAAATTTTTTTAATTATGTTTGGTGTATAATGTACGAAAGAAGTACAACGTATTGATTTTAGTTTTCAAATATTATATTTAAGTAGTTAAAGCAGAAATACTGATTATATGTTTGTACTATGTATTGTATGTCATATTTCCACAAATGTAGGAAGTTTATTGTAAGAGCCTGGTCTATCAAGTTGAAGTGAAAGAAATCTTTGGTATTTGTTGCTAACAAATCTGAGAATTTTCAAAGAAATAACAATACTTATGGCACTTCCCATATCAACCAAAAGTCTTTCAATTAACATTATAAGGTACAATATCTTTAAATATAATAAATAATAATTAAAAGTTATTGATAAATAATTAATTGTATTTTATTTAGCCTTGAAGGTAATGTTGCAAATATTACAGTAAAACCAGATTTTACAATTGAGAAAACTAAGACAATTGTAATAAAGCATTTTTATGGCCATGATAAGACCAAACTACCATCTCAATTCCATTTAATACATTCAACTAAATTTAAACAGCTTACAGATGATAATAATATACACGACGAGCAAATTAATGAACATGGTAATATCTCAACTTAAATATACATATGTATATTTAATTCATACATAGAGAAAGCAGAATTATTATTTATAACAAGACATATATCTGATAAAAATCATTTGACTTCAAGAACTCTCAAGACATAACATAAAAAATCGTTTTATATAATAATCTGTATTTTGTTTTTGTATAAAATAAAAGTTGGACTTTAATAAACACAACTGAGCAGATTATCAAGTCAATATTTATAATGGAAAATTACAAAAGTGATAGAGAATAATTGTTTGGTTAAAAAAACTTGTAAATGCATTGCATGTGTAATTGAGCAAGTTATAAAATTATTTTCAAATATCAGAAGCATCTAGTTGAAAATATAATATTTGCTCTATTTATGTTTATCTAACAATAATCATCAAGATAAATTGAAAACTATAAAGACGCTAATATAAAATACTCTGTTTTAGACATATTAATGTTAGTAGAAATCCGTCCAGTGCTTGTTAAAGAAAATTTGACTGAAGAAGATTTGAAAGGTCCAAATGAGGAAGTAATATTACAAGAAACTAGTAGTCTACCTATAATTAATCCACCTAGACCCATTTCATCCATAAAATGTCCTGCAAATGTAAATATATATAACTGTAATACTTTTTTTTTTCATACAAAAGAAACTTATCTTTCATATTTTACTTTGTAGGTACAGAATGAAATAGAACAAATTTTAATATCACTTGTAAAAGCATCAGCAAAAATTTTAATGTATAGTCCAGAAGCACAAAAGTCATATGAAATGTTAAAAGAGAAGTTAAAAACAAGGTGTAAACCAACTATTGATCCAAATGCTGTAAAAACCCTTATGGAAATGGGCTACTCTCATAAGAAAGTTTTAAAAGCTCTACATTTGAAAAAGTATGTACATATCATTGAGTTTGTGAATAATTTACATAAAATATGTCTGATAATGTAAGTAATTTTTACTAATATAATGTACATATGATGTATAAGTTACTGTAAAAAATTGTACTATAAAATGAAGTTATTTTAATAATTAAGAAAACTAAGAAACTTATGTACAACACTGTATCACTTGGTTTTGTATTTGTAAGTAAAGTATTATAATTTATTATAGATCAAATGTAACAGAAGCATTGGAGTGGTTAATAGACCATCAAAATGATTTAGAAGATGATGGCAACAATGAAGATGACAGTGATTTAGACTTACTAACTTTTGAAACTGGCAATGATAAATATGTTGCTGACCCCAGTTCATCTATTGGTACCAGAAAAAAATCTTTCAAGGATACGTGTACAGAATTACTTGAAGGTACCCGTCTAGTAACCAAATATAATTTTTAATCTCTGTACAATATAGCAATACACAGTTGACAAAACTAGTGAATAATAGTACTAAAACTTAGAACTCGGTGCATAATCATATTTCATACTTATATGTAAATAAATTGTCAATTATATAGAAAATCAAAGTTTAAAGAAAGATGGAAACTTAGTCAGCATCGTAGATCTTCTACTAGAAAGTTTCCATCATTACAAAAAAATGGACTTTAAACCTAATCCTAAGGCAATACAGTTACTTTTAGAAATGGGATTCGATGAAAAGAATATTATTGATGCACTGAAAGTTACTGGAAATGATCAAACTAATGCAGTGAGTAACATGATGTTACTTTATTCGAATTTTATATTTAAAATATTCTGTTTTTCAGTGTGAATGGTTGCTTGGTGAACGGAGGCGCAGTTTACAAGATTTAGGTGAAGGTCTTAATCCTGATAATGCAGTCTATAAAGCAATCATGAATAGTCCACATATTCAGCTTAGTCTTACAAATCCTAAAATGCTCTTAGGTACAAAAAGAATTGTAATAATATAAATAGGAACATCATTATTCACTAGAGTTAAACGATATACATGTTATTTTTAGTATATTTATCTATGCTAGAATCTCCAACATCAATAAATGTGTGGATGAGTGATCCTGAAATTTCGCTTGCTCTGAATCAAATATTTAGAATATATCATGTTGAAAAACATGCTATTTACATCAATCAATATGCAGGTAACTAATATTAAATGAAATTATTAAGGGCAATGAAGCACATATGATTATAAATTTACAGTTAACCTTCATAAATATTTCTAATGAGAAAATCATTTATTACTATTGACTACAATAATAAAATCAGTTACTGGTGTCACTGACATTTACATTCCTCATATATGTAATAAATAGACTGAGATGTTTATGCACTTGTAGCATTTTTGAACCTGTAAAATGCAATAAAGTAAATATAATGATTTCATTTATATTTGTGTTATTATTATTATTATTATTATTGTTATTATACAATTCCTATCATAAGGAATAAATTTTTATCTAATTTTCAGTTTTATAAATTAATTTTTAAAACTGAGTCTGCATAAACATTTGCAGTAATAGCTTTTACTGTTATTTCAACATTAACCCTTAACACTCGATTATCCCCTCTGAAGGGATAAAATATATGGGGAATTAGGAAATTCCACGTGCAAAGGGTTAAAATTTACTATACTGGTACTGTGATATAGAATGCCCGAATAAAATAAGTAGGTATTTCAAAAAGTTCCACTTGAAGAAGAACAACATTTTTTATCTATACAGACACACAGACTAGTTCATTACAGCAAAGGTGAAATCTGCTCAAACTGACGAAATATTTTGATTATTTGTAATACCAGAACACATTCCTCATGGTTGTATAACTTGTATGTATAATAATCCGTTGCTTTATATTTCTGTATGCTGTATATGTCACTGTAAAAATGTGCAGTTTAGTAAATGTATACACTTACTAAATAGTCAATGTATGCATTTACAGAAGAAAATAGAATTGCGTTAGTAGAAGTATGAACTGAATATAATATATTCATTAACCCCTTGGCCTATACGCTATCTGCTGAACGCGCGAGCCGTAGTAAACAAGAAGGTCGGTCGGTGGCCGTGCCATTTAGCTGTTCAGCCGTATGCCCGAACTGGCGCAAAATGTATACTTCTTATGACATGTATATTTCGGGGCAACGAAAGGAATTGTGAAATAATAAACAACGTTTGGGGACAAATAGTATTTTTAAGACGTCTAGGGCGTAATCATGATCAATTGATCAGTTAACAAAAACAATTTATTATTTCAAAGTGGATAATGAATCAATAGCAATTTGTAAATTAATACTTAGTTAATTTAATGAAAATTAGTAGTGTTCAACTGCATGATATCTTTCAAAACAATGAGGTACATGTAACGCAACTCGACAGTTTTTACATTCCCACGTGGTTTCACTCCTTTTCTTATGTTTCGTACATACTTTGCAAGCTCTTGTTGAATTTTTTTTCAATGGCGTGGGATCTATATGTTTCGGAAAGTGACTTCAATGTTGCGCCTGTAGCCTCATTGGTATATTTCCGTTCGATAATGGTCCTTGTCTGTTATAATTTTGCGATGGCACGGTTTGTAATAATCCTTCAGCTATTCGAAGTCTATACTCACTGTAATTCTGTTTCTTTGCCATACTGTTTTTGTTGTACAGAATATATGAATTCAAAAGTGCCATATCACATATGTAAAAAAAGATTTTTCGGTATCCCTTCACGAATTTTCTCATAATAGGGAAACTCGCTAATACCTGATCATGGCGATCAATACCAATCATTCCCTCATTGTAATCAACAATACATCTTGGCTTGAAAGTAGGGTTTAGGTGACTTTCGTTTTGTGTAATCATTTCTGCACTTTCGTGCTTTGTTGAAATAATATGGACATCTTGTTTGTCCTTCCACTTCAACGATAGTATGCCATTACAGCTTCTTATTATGCATTCCCCTTTTTTTAATTTTGCTTGAACAAAATCTCCTGGCATATTTTTTCTATTGCAACGTACTGTCCCAAGAACGTTTATTCCATTTTTAACCAAAGTTAGAAACAATTTCGGCGAAGAATACCAGTTATCTATATATAAGGTATGTCCTTTATTTAGTATTGATTTCAATAACTCCATCACAAAAGTTTTAGATGCACTGTAATCAGGATTTGTTTTATCGTTTCCTGAATATATTTTAAAATTATAGCAGTAGCCCGATGCTGACTCGCACAGTTTATAAAATTTAATCCCAAATCTCGCCCTTTTCGAGGGATTGAATTGTTTACAAGACATGCGTTCCTTAAATTTCATCAACGATTCATCGATCGCGATATTTTCTTCCATTACATATACGTCTTTGAATTTTTCATTAAAATAGTTTATCACAGGTCTCACTTTACGTAATTTATTCCTGTTGCCAGTCACATCGTTATTTGCAAAGTGGAGAAACCTAGTGATTTGCAAAAATCTTCTCAGTGGCATACTTTTTCTGAATATAGGTGTTTCTATAATGGCTCTTTTAGACCAGTTCATCTGGATTTTTGGTTTTTTTACTTGAGCCATTATTATGCATAATGCACAGTATATTTTAATTTCGTTGCAATCTACTGGGATCCAAGTTTCATCAATTATCTTTCTTGTATGTTTATAGCTTATTATTTTTTCTGCGTACCGATTCGTTTCCTGGACAATATTATCCCAAAACACATTGTCGAACATTATATTAAAAAAGTCTAACTCTCTTTTACTTCCACCTAATTGGTCTAAAATTGCTGCTCTTATGCCAGGAGTTTGTATATACTTCCAGATTTTTGGCTTGTTATTTTTTTCTTCCCAAAACCATTGCTCCGATAATTGCTGATAAATGCTGTCTTCATCATCGGAGTCATCTTCAATTATTAATCTTCGTGGACGTTTTCTTACAGGAACCATAATATCACTGTCCTCACTATCATATTCAAAAGGATCTACCGAATCACAATCGGTAATAGTACCACACTTCTCTCCACTACCATCAACATTAGATTTTCTTTTTGCTGGCATGATGGGTATAAGAATTTTTTTTTTCTTTTTAGGGAATTATATTTGTAACGTGTGAACGTAACGAAGCCTTACGCTGAACTAAAGTAAGAGATTATCCAATTTTGTCAGAAACAAATGATAAAAACAAAATACTGATGTTACATTCCAAGGAAAGATACTCGATGTGAAATAACTCCAATCGCTGGTTCAAATAATAATACGCGGCATCTTATGCATAAATTTCTCACGAGTCAGACTCGTGGTTTTCGCTTATGGCACAAATTCCTCACCACGAGTCAGACTCGTGGTTTTCGCTTATGGCACAAATTCCTTACCACGAGTCAGACTCATGGTTTTCGCTTATGGCACAAATTCCTTACCACGAGTCTCACTCGTGATTATAGGCCAAGGGGTTAACTAGGACTGATATTCATTTACTAGATAGGTAATATATACATTTCCCACAACACGTTAGTAAAAGCATAATGTCGAAAGTATATTTTTTAAGATATAGGTATATTTACAGAACAAAAATGAAAACTGAAAACTTGACACTTTATTTGATAATTTAGGGATCTTTTTTAAGAAAATTGGTGGTTTTTATTTAATAAATATAAAAACATAGGTTAGGTTAAATCGGTTAAATTATATTTACCTAGTTTACTCAGTATTGAAACAAACAGAAACAAAAGTATCGAGTAATGTACTCGTATTTACTTGTATCGATTCATCTGGATTCATCCCTACGTGCAGCATTCCTTCTCCTCATCCACCACCATTCGTTTTCTTCCCTCCCTCTGCCCCTGCAATGGCTGCAATGTGCGAATAAGGAAGGAGTTACTCCAATGATACTTCTGTCCTTCGGTCTCGCTTCATCCCTACCATAAGAGTCGTATGATAAGACAAGACCGCGCAGTCGTATTATACATATATGTCTATTAGTCAAAATCACTAACGGTGATTTAAAATCATTCGAATTTGCTCACTGCGATCGTAAGTCCTTGATCTTTAAACAGAAAAACGTGTTCAATATGATTTTACGATGAATTACATTACTATTCGTGTTTGTAAAAATCAGTAGAAAAAACAAGAAATTCTAAAAGAATGATTTGCTGGGTAACATGTAGATTATAATTTATAATCATTAATTTATTCATTATTCTTCATTGCTTCTAATTATTCCTTCACTGTATACGATATAACCACCGACTAGATATAGAATACACCTATCGTCCAAATATCACAGGAATATCATAAAATCACAGAAAAATCGTGGAAAAAATCGATTTTTGATTTTTGCAACTACAGCACACCTTACCAAGAAATCTGGAAAGATTCAGGACAATACTTATGATACATAATATGTTGTTACTGTAATTACCTATGTAAATCTAAATCATTTTAAACCTTCGATAAGAAATCCGCATTTTCCAGCATTTTTTAGCAGTTTTAATTTTGTACAACTAAGATTTTCAACCAAAAAATCGGAGAAAAATCTCTAACGCGTGCCCTAGTAACTACCATCCGAGATTTCCTCTCTGCTACCATCTATCAGATTTGTTACACAATTTTTGCATGCCATTAAATTGATTAAATATAGAAAATAGAGGAAAAATGGATAATTCGGTTTTTCCTTGTTACTACTCTCCTGCTCGAGATAAAGGATTGCAAATTGGTACAAATTTTTTTTCTGATAAACTATGGAATAATTCAACATCAGTCCAATTGGGTCCAAGAGCAATTTTCATTGCCTTATCCGGCTATACCCTTTCTATTTAATTTCAATTTCTGCAAATAGTCTGTAAATATTTGAATTTGTATAAACATGTTAAAATTATTTTTATTAATATGGATGTAGTATTAAAATTGTGTGTTAAGAAATTTCAATAGACAAGCAACTACTTTATACATATGCATGTATAATTCGAAAACAATTAATTAACTTATGTGAGAGATATTTTCTTAAACAAATTAAAAGACATAATCTTTCTATACGGGCGCTGCTCTAAAATTGATGTAATTAATTCCATTACTTTGTACAATTCCAGTATATAATTTTAGGATAACATTTTTGACATGCTAAATTTTTGAATGTCACAAAAAGGGTCAATCTTTTCGTTTTCTATGGAGGAATACTTTCAAAAGGATAATTGTATACATTCATATTAAAAAGATCTACTATTTTATATAATAATCATTTATTATTTTAATCATGATTACTACAACCATTAACAAAACGGTTCTTTACCATATTTCGTGTGTGTACGATTATGTACACTCTGGAAGCATTATGTAATAAAGCCGATATATGGTCAGTGTTGTTAATAAATATAAATTATGTACAAGGGAAAAATCGACGTAACAATATTATATGTAAATGTGCGCATAATATATAATATATAATATAACAACATGTAGTATATATTATATGCACTTTTGACATATACACACATACAATAACATGCACACTGCCATATGCATTATATAAACTATAAGTATTAAATTACTGGTTAACGTATTTTTATCCTCCATATTCATCTCTTGATAGTAATTTGTATATTACTGTCATAGAAATGAATTCTATCTCAGTTCCAAATGTAAAGGAACACTGCAAAACTGGTTTATAAGATGTAAGGGGGGCCGAAAATAAATAGATGGTAATAAACGAAATAAAATAATAATTTATTAGACGATCTCTTTTAATGTATGGCCGGCGACGCAATCCTCACACAACAAACAAAATCCCGTCGCGTTGCTCCAACGCGGTCTCCTCGACGGCATTTTTGTTTACCGCTCGCTTGCCTGAATATGCCTTCCGACATAATTATGTCTTACATAATTATGTCTTACAGTTTCGGCCTGAATATGCCTTCCTATATAATTATGTCCTACATAATTATGTCTTACAAAGATTACTAATTTTTTAACTAGTTCATCTCTTAAAGCGGTCTATGTCATGCAGATATTTTTAACATTGTATATTTGCAAACTGTATTTGAAAAAAATGTATACTGTTAAAAGAACTACATTTCTTTAAAATGTATTACTTTTCCTGAAATTATAATTTGCAATGTTCCTTTCCTGCTAAAAATAAAAAAGTACATCTCCATAAATGACAGACTACGCTTAATTATTAATTTCATGTCACTCTCCATTGTGTGCAAATATTGTGTTGCTTTCTTTAGGCACATTATCCAAGAGGTTGATGCCATTAATGCAGCAGGAAACAAAATCATGTATTTTCGGTTTACACGCATAATAACAAATAAACATTTCACAAAATGTCTGGCTCAGTTTTTTATACCATAGCAGAAAATATTTAAAAGCTGTAATATTTCTCTCAGACAAAGTAGATTAATTCAAATGTAATTTTTGCATTCCTTATTGCCTTCACTTTTGTCAATTACCGAAAAACCAAAAAACTTGGGGACACGAATTGATCTATTGAATGTTCTTAACAAATACTTTAAGAACATTGCACATATCAGAAGTGTATTCAAAAAAGAAATATAAAATCTGTAAGAATATCTTATGTTTTATATTATACCGTATTTTCAGGTAATATTTGATGACTAATATAACCGCAAAATTCAAAACTATCAACAACTATCCTGTATCTCCTGAAAGTGTCTCCAATAAAGCTCATTGTATCAATCTCTTACATTTAAATTGCCTAAATTATAAAACGATCTTGATACAAGATCAAGGTAAAAGTGTATTAAGTTCGCAAAATAGAAAATGGAGGGGGCCCAGCCTGCCTCATCATCATTGCAAACTGTTCAACTTCGCCACTATTTTGACCAATCTGATTATTTTGAGAACTATTTGGAGTTTTGCTTCTGCTGCTATTATGACTTTGCAAGTGCTTTTTCAAGTGATCCTTTCTATAAAAAGCTTTGCCACATTCTGTACATACTTGATTTTTGCTACCTGAATGTATAATCATATGACGAGCAAGGTGTTCATTGCGTTTAAATGCTTTGCAACACATATTACACTGATAAGGCCTATCTTTATTGTGACCTTGTTTATGGCGATCCAAATGTTCTTTGCGCTTTAAACTTGCACCACAAATATCACAAATATAGGGTCGTTGCCTATGATCTTCAAGATGTTCATGTAATGCATCCTGATCTTCAAACTTGTATGCGCATTCTGGACAATGATAGACTAATGTACCTGTAACATTTATAATTATTACTTTGAGGTCCAAGAGAATATTAAAGAAAATGTAGTCTCCATTAAAGTTTTGTGTAAATACTAACCATTGATATATTGCGGTTTAACTTCATATTCAATTTTTGGTCGTACTTCATGACAATTATGGGTAGAGTTATGCCCATGCTCTTCGTATTTACTTACATATGGTAATCCTAATGTAGTAGAACATCGTGCTAAATACTCAGACGTCAGTTTAAAATCTATTTGTAAAGGATCTGTCATTGTTGCTGCATCCACTTTTTGAGTAGTTTGTGTTCCAGAAGACTGACGTGTTATCTGTGGACATACTTCTTTATTTCCACAAGTGTTCTCATTTCTATTTTCATCAGTTTGTTGAACATGATGTGGAGTATGAGCAGGATATGTGTATCCAGTCATACTAGGCTGATTATGTTGATGGTTGTGAATCTCTGATGAATATTTTAAATCACGTGGATCATAAGCCATTTTTAAGGGAATGATGATTTAAACTTCATTAGCATCTGCCTATAAAAAAATGTCACAATAGAAACACAGAATAATTGAAGTAACAATAAATCACAAATTGTCACTAAAATCTGTGTAAATGTATGTAACAAAACAATACTTTGATAATTTCAAAGGACATTTTACAAAATCTTTCTTTCAGTTATAAATGTTGACTTTCCTTTTTTATGTTAAAACTTAAGACAATATATTTTACAGTTTATCATTTATCAAACTAACTTCGATAAAATAGTGAACGACGTATTAACGCAATTATAAACGTGAGTACAAGAAAATCTGTACCAGAAAGAAATATAATTTTTATCGTAAATGCGATGTAAATGAGAGATCTTATTGAGCAGGTCAGGACAGGTGTCCGAACACCGACCTATACTCGGCAGAACAGTGAGTACGAAACAAATATAAAAATAATCTTGAAAAAGAAATGATTTCTTAATATTATATGTATGAATCGTATTCACTTACTTCAAATATGCAGAGCTAGTTGTAAAACCAGCACGTCGCTGGTCACTATTTGTTTGTGTTGAGCTAGGCCATCTTTGTACATGCATCAGCTGCTGCAGAAATTCCAAATGTTTCTTCCACAAAAATATCCGTATTCACCTAATTATACTCTTTGATGGCGCATCGATGATTGGCTCATTTGTTGGTCATTGCACCGTACATTTAAACACACGACAAATCTTTTAATCCCGATCAATCCTCTTTTCAGTAAGGTTCCATCTCGAAATGCGCAACGATACGACGATCACAATAGAAAACATATATCGCATTTAAAAGAGGCGGCTATTTAAGACATTCAGAAAAAAATACGATTTCTCGCAATATTATATCAGTCTTTTAACCAACAAATAGTTACTACTAACTTGGATTTTTCTGTTATTTAAATCGTGATGTATATTTTCGTTGTATGTCTATCATATTTAACTTGACGATTTTTTTATTTTTTAAAACAGCATATAAGATTTCCACCCAGACGACACATGACACCTTGAAGACGGCTTAAAGGCGTCTCAGACCTAAAACAGCCGTAAAATGAGGGTCTACAAGCCGTCATGTGTATCTGGGTTTCATTTCCTTACAAAATATAACAATACTGAATATGATATATGTATTAAATTACTTTCGCGATTAAAATTAAACCATTATCATTGCTTTGTGCTTTCATGTGGAGATTGAGCACATGGTATAAGTAGTCGGATAAGGGGATTAAAAGTGCCCTTAGACCGAATTTGACTGGTAATGGACCATTCGATAGCTTACTATAAAAAAACTACCTGCACCAATTTTCAACCCTCCATCTTGACCAGGAGAGTAGTAATAAGGAAAATTCGAATGATCGGTTTTTCCTCTATTTTCCCGATTTAATGATGTGCAAAAATTCTGTAAAAAATCTCATAGATGGTAACTACCAAGGCACGTATTATAGAATTTGTTCCGATTTTATAGTTGAAAATCTTACTTCTGGAAACTTAAAAACGATAAAAAATGTTGAAAACTACGGATTTATTATTGAAGTTTTAAAGCATAACTAAATTTACATAATTACAGTAAGAATATATTATCGTAAGTATTGTCCTCAATTTTTTACAGATTTTTTGGTGAGGTACGTCATAGTTGCAAAAACCAGAAACCGAGTTTTTCAACGTTTTTTCCGTAAAAAAAGTAATTTATACTTTGATTTTCTGCATTACCTTTATTAAGTAAGAATATTATACGGTTTAATATATATAATTTCTACATCCAGAAAACAGTATGCAAATTATAGAAGTTAAATTAACTCAATTATAATTATATTGCACCCATTTTCAGATAACACATGATGTCTAATGACGCCTCGAAGACGGCTTAAAGGCGCCTTAGACTTAAAATAGCCATAAAATGGGCGTCTTCAAGGCGTCATAAGCTATCTAGGTTATATTCTAAAGTATTTACCCGAATGCCAAGAGTTATTGGTGCACGGGGTTAGCGTTCGACTGAAAAGTTTTTGAACGTGGTTCGAGCCCCACATGGAATAAGTTTTTTTTTTATTGCATTCATTATTTGTTTTAATTTCTGACTAAATGACAATGAACAATATTATTGTTAAAGACATCATGAAAACGAGGTTTATGAGGTTTTGTGTATATTATAGGTTAAAATATTATTAAGTAAATAAACTGCATTATTTTATTGCCGGTAATAATACTATTACTCAATTTTAAAACCGTTATGACCAGCAAACGTGACTATTTTCGCAACGATTACATCTCCCAGTAAACAGTTCGAGATTATAAACGCCTGGACAATAATTGTTTTGAACATGCTAGACGATAATCGAAATGAGTCTGTATAACTTTTTACATTTTTTGCATACAATAGAGCAATTACTGAATGTTTGGATATTCTCATAAATATTGAAAGATTATAAATAATTACAACGTATTTCTGAAAGATAATAAAATTAAAAAAATGTACTGTAAAGAGAAAAATTATCATTTATAATATATATATTTTCGGGAGTGTCGAAAGCAGCTTATTTTGAACGTAAAACATTTAATAAAGTATGAATACAACGGAAAATAAATTTAGAGACTTGAGAATTTGTAATTTTTTTCAGGAAAGTATAAAAATAGGAAACGGGTGAAAAATATGATTATTCGGAGGATAACATACACATCATGAACCAGATATTCATATATTTAAACTTATATACAGGCCCGGATTAAGACTTTTTGTGGCCCAGGGCCATCAGATTTTCGGGGGCCCCCTTGGTTGAAAACGAAGAATCTTTTGAAACGATCGAAAATTTAAGTTTATTTTAAATAAAATTAAATAACATTTAATCGTAACGAAATGGAAGTTTCAGAACGGGGCCCTCCTAGAACGTGGGGCCCGGAGCTACAACCCCCCCCCCTAGACCCCCCTTGATCCGGCGCTGCTTATGTACAAGGGGTTGTATTATATTATTATATAATAGTAAAACAACGATTTGCTATATACGTATTTGCCTATAAGAACTTGTAACATCGGAACAATAATTATCTGTTTTGTGGCTGTTCGGCCATGTTTAACAAAACTTATCGTAAACTCGGTATTTCATCGAGACGAGAGAGGGGAAGAGGTAAGCGTGTGTCCAATTTGAAAATGTCGATTCGAAACTCGAATATTTCCTGTTACAGTCGAAGAGTACTCAAATGCAAAATACAGTGAAAGAACTATTATTGATGCTTGTAAAAATGTACCGTACTGTTGTGAATTAATCGAATGACACGAAGAAAGTTGTTCAGTTGAAAAAACGACAATGAACCGTGCAACAGTGTATTAAATATTTAACACAAGTGGTAACGTTTTTCGCTTAGGCTGTGGTTACAGTAGCATCAGAGATTGGCATTATCTCGATAAAAAATTATTTAAATAACTGTTCGAATAAAAGATACTTTATCTTTATTCGTTATTCGAGCTTCGAATGACGAATAAAATTTGTTTATCTTTTATTCATTATTCGAAATTGTTATTTAGATAAAAATTTTGCCCAACTCTGAGTGGCAATGATATCGGGCGATTCGCCCGACGCTCGAGATCGGCTGAACTTTTCAACGTATTGGGAAGCACTGCGTGGCCTCAGTGACCAATCAAATCGGCCGACGTCTGACGAAAACAATCTGATGATCGATGTCGGTGCCACTGTGATGTCAGTAGTTGTAATAAGTTAACGAAATATTCAAGTTTCGAATGCTCCGGTGTAAAATCATTAATTACGTCGATTCGAAAATTGTCTGTATAGGTAGTCATTATCAACGTGATCCGTTTGTAACATGAGCTTCAACCTATGACAACAGCAAATTTAATTTGCGACGGACGCATTGAAAAATGATTTTTGTTACCATCTAATTGTAGGTAACGAGCGTATTGGAATATTTTTGAGCGCACAACAATGTGTTAACAAATACCTAGGGCTGCCATCTTTCCAATTTTTGGCAGGAGACCGCTTAGCAGTGATGGGTAAGTCTCCATGAAACCAAGTTATTTATGTTACGTGTACATTACACATAAATTACACAAGTAATAAAATATTAACATAACCAAAGTCATAAAATAAACTTACTTTATCGTAATCTAAGTAAGGTATTATAACATAAAAAAAATTTTAATAAGAATTATTTAAAGTGAAATTTTCGGTGGTTTTAAGTTGTTTTCTATTGTTAAGTATTAAAGTTATTATTATTGTATATTTTATGTTGCAACTATAATAGCAAACAATGGAAGGTGCAATTTTCAATTTACTAATTAATGCTAATTATATTATTGACAAGGAGCACAGAAATTCCACCTCACTTATGCAAAGAATTTTTATATTCTGTCTGTAAAATTATTAAAATTATAATTGTTTCATTGTATGGCAAAATTAATAGATAGTATTATATGGCATATGTGACTTGTAACAGCCATAGTGCAAAAGTCAAAAATCTCAGTCACGCTTGAAAAATACCTCCACCATACGGCCATCTGTCATTTGCGTAGGTAAATTACAGTATGATTCGGATCACCGTAATATACGTGTATAATACACATGTATATATGTATATATACTTGTATTATACCATGCGTATTTTGCGTACCCACCGCTGCCGCTCGGTGCTCCAAGTTCCAGTTAATTTCACCGTTTCTCTACCTTTTTTAACCGACAATTTTACAACAATATTTTACAAAAATATTATTTGTTCGGCTGAATTTTACAAATAATATCTTCAGCTAACCCTTGGAAATTCAGACTTATATCGGACACCTCGATACCCGTTACACACTACAATTTTTCCGTTTCCCTCGTGATCTTCAGTTTTCGCGATACGCAAAGCTGGCAACTCTAATCTTAATTAATTGAATTCCACATAGCTCGTTAATTGTTGGTAGCACAAGAACCGAACATACGCATCGTTCTTACGTCTTATAAAATAAAGGGTTACCTTTAAGAAACACACGTAAGTAAATATTGAGCAAAAGTATAGAATTAAATGATTGAAAAGTTGGCTACGTCCATAGGTAACGAAGAAGGAACATAATACCTCTAGGCAAAATGCGATATCCCGATGAAAAAACTCAACGGGAAAATGACATTTTTATGGCGTCGTTATAACGTATAACATGTACAAAGAAAATGTTTTGTAACAAAATTGAACAGAATTTTTATTCGGATAAAATCGATTTTCCCTTATTCGAACAAAAGCTTGCCGCTGACAACCGAGAAGATAGTCTTCGGTGATTTTTGCTATTCGAATAAAATTGTGCTCAACGTTGCTTATTTATGAGTATTTGTAGAACACATTTCGTTCTATTCGTTGCTTGATGGTTACACGTGGAGAACAAAGGTTATTTTCCAACGATTTTCGTAATTATCATTGTAACAAGTCCGGCGGCTTAAAGTTAACGAAACATTGCTGTACATCCATCCATTGATTTTCTGTTTTTCGAATTGTACATATAGGGTAAGTGCACCGATGAATGAACACTAGAGAGATTTTGTAACAATTAAAGTACAATTTTAAATGGTAATATTAATAGATATTTAGTCCACGAAAATGAGATTTTTCATGATCTATACTTTTTTAAGTAAAAAGAAGAAATACAGCGATTGCACCAGAGTGAATGAACAATATTAAGTAAATTAATTTTTCTAACCATAGTGGCGCGAAAATTATTTGAATATGAAACAAGGAATTGAAAAAAAAAATCAATATTTAATCATTTGCTTGTATTAATAACTGAATTTATTCGTTTTTATACATAATGTTCATTCACTGGTTCGTCAACCTTACATAGTTACATATGTATAAAAACGGAACCTACGTGGCTTCTATACACGACACATTCTGTATCCAATGCTCGACTGATTCGTGCCGCTTATACCTGGACAGTAATATGGCCAAGGTGGTAAGAATCATTCGAGTACCGTGTAGAATTCTAAATTTCATTTCTGCTTGCCCTGGAGCTGAAGATTCATTTCTTTTAAATGTGAAAAATAGGTAATACTTTTAATGACATTAAAGTACATTTTTATCTGTAACATTGTTCATAGATTTAGCCATACTTAAGAAAGATTTTCGAAATTTTAGTATTAAAAGAAATTTAATATTTAAAGAATTATAAGCTAAAACATGAGCATTAAATTTTTCTAAATTATCTAAAATAAAAAATTCAAAATCATTTGTAATCTATAGACTCATCTGTGCATTCTGTACGGCGGTCACTCTTATCGAAGCAAAGGTAAAAGTATACGAAATTACAAATGTCGATCTTTCGACGATGGTTTCAACTTTAATTTGTTACTGAAAAAATAGTATTAAAGATATTTTCGTAATTCTGGTTCGGATTGTAAAGTCAAGTTCGCTCAAGTCGATTGGTTAATTACTATAAATAAAATGGCAATCACGAAGCAACTCTGGATCCGTGTTCGAGCTTATACCTTTTTCGATATTGTACTTTTTTAATATAAAAATCTACGAATCTTCCTTAAACATGTATAAATGTACGAACACAGTTACAAATCAAAATGTCTTTTAGTTTCTCTCTAAAAAAAATCACCTACTTTTCATCCTCAAGAAAATGAATATTTCTCCAAGTATTAAGTTTAATGACACATTAAACATTATCAGAGTACGTTCACGTACGACTCTTATCATCGCATGTTTTCTTTGCACTAGGGTACAAGAATTTTCAGTAATCGGGTAAATCGTCAACTTAATTTTTCCTCTCGTTCAAAATACACTTGGTGTCGCTCTGGACTTCTTCTGCAACTTTTCTTGCAACGTCTGAACTTTTGGTCTACTCGTAATATCGCTCGCAGATTCCATGGCATTGAATTAACAACGAATAAATAAGTAACGTGACACTTATTACGAAACTTCGATTTAAACAGCAAGGACATGTGAAACGCACAGAGGAAGATCTCAAAGAAATACGCAAGGTTGTTCGTGGAGGACCGTGATGTAAGGTGAAGGGAGGTTTAATTTCGAACAAATTATACACAATGGAAAAATTACAAATAAATGGTATATAATACAATGTAATAATGCGTAATGAACAACATATATCACGGGCATCGTGTTCAATGCAGAAAGAATGCTTCGCCGAGAATATTGAAACAACGCAAACAACTGCTCAAGTTCTCAATAAATAAATTCGTATTAAATATTGGACCTTAATATAGGTCGATACAAAAGAGAGAGAGAGAGAGAGAGAGAGAGAGAGAGAGAAAAAGACGAAGAACAAAAATAAATGAACGAAAGAACATTTCTGAATGATATTTCTGTCCATTTTACACACCTGTACAATGGTAACAACGATTTCATTGAAGTTCTTTCCCGACAACGATTATGAGTAAAATCGCAGTTTGGGTTATCTGCTAACATTTCTTATTACGCGTGGTTAAAACTTAATGGACGAGGCTTTTACCATCGTTTCCGTGAAGAAATGAAATGTAGATTAAAAATCGACAAAACCATATTTCTAATGTTCTCCCTCTGATTACATCCAAGTAAAAAAAAACCCAAATCTCCTGTAAATCTTACTACGACGTATTCGTATCGATATTGTACAGTGTACATACATTTCTTCAGTACACCCACGAGCAAACTCGGCTTCCAATATGGGAAAAAGCGGCGTAGAATGAAAGTCTCCTACCGCTTGGTAAATTTATTCCAGATACTGAAATTAATGTTAAATCGAATGTTAATTTGGCATAAATTTCAGTAATTCCCAATACCAGGTGGTAGGAGGCCCTTCTCCTACGTCAACTTTTCCCCTAGCGGAAGCCGAGTTTGCTCGTGGGTGTACTGAAGTAAAATAATGAAATTTATACGCTCATCGTCCATCAAGTATTAACAGAAACAATACTGTGCAAAACAGCGTTTCCTACTCACGTATAGGATAAGCATTTCGCAATCGCAACTTCTAACGCTTTCTAAACATTCTAATCACTGTTTGCGTATATACTTCGATTTTCTTCGTGTGCTTACATGCTGTTTCACAGTTAAAATATTCATCTTGCGTATTAATGCGGTAATTAATGCGGCGAGCGCAACGTAAATGAATTTTGTCAAAACATGGTAGCAAGGCTCCAAAAGTAATCAAACAGATTACTAATGTTCCTAATTACAACTGTCGAGCAAGTTACGACACCTTACTCCAAATTCGTTAGTTGGAGTATGTTTAAACGCTTTGGAATATTTTCAACGTAAAAAAAATCAGTCGTACTTTTGATTATCAATAAATAAACAACTGTAGTATCAGTATTTTTCGTTCGGCTTTTTATAGTTAGACTGCGGACGTTTATGCAAGACTAGAGTTTTCAGAGCTAATGAAACGGAACTGGATTGAAAGAAAAATTTCTTTACTTCCATATAAAATCAAGATCTGTTGAAACTTTATCAAAGTTTTGGTTACACTGACATCTAGACAATCCTGTGTATTGCATAAAATACGAAGAGAATATATTATAAAATTTTGCGAAAATAATGTATTTATACATTGCAATTTCTACTCTTTGGACGACCAAAAAAATCTGCTCCAGTTACTTAACAATGCATAATGTCAGAATGAGTCGTTTCGTTCATTCGGTTTCCGTTTTCTCGCACGCGCACACTTTCGATGGTCGCTCGTGTATTCCCATGTGTACCTGCTGTTAACATGCATACACATGCAGTTCTTGGAACGCAGTCGCAGCATTATGACCAAAAACACATTAATAATACCGTATTTGGGAGAAGGCGACGCACAATATGATATTGCATGTTCGTATGTTTCTTGTTCACTGGTAAATGATATCGACACCGTGTGTGCTTTAAGTGGACACTACAATACCGACAATATTAATACAATAATATTAATTAATAGCATTATAACAATAATAACACAATTATAATAAACACGATAAAATAATACAGGGATAGTAATATATACACCATGTGTAATACGTTGTCGTAAACTCGTAAGATACAGTTTGTTAAAAGTAACGATAGCCGCGCGGCTCTTTGTTTGTGTTTAGATTTCAACGGTTCCGCGTGACGCAAAGATGCTCAAGGTACAAACACGGAGCTACGCTTCAATTGAACACCTTATTCTTTGAGCCATACTGATCGTTAAGACCGAAGGCTGAATTAGACGGCATTCGTGCAAACATGTCGCTTGGAACGGTTCACATAACGGTAACACATCAGTATCATCATTTATTAATCAATAGCATCTTCACTTTTTTTCTCCTCATACCCGCTTGTCGAAGTCCTGATTCAATGTAACAGAAAAACAAAAATCCTCTTCTGTGTCTCCTATTGCGCCATTATGGAAACACGCACTTTGTATTTTGCAATAGAAACTTATGCGATTGAAAATTTTCCTTATATCCTATGATAATGTATTTAAGAGGATATTATTAGCGTATGACGATGACTTTAGTAAACTTCATATTATTATACGTCTTACTGTGAGTGTTGCTCTACTTATTAACATCCATTTAGTCAGAAGTCTTTCTCATTTTTTTTTTTCTCAATCTTCATGATCATGAATACTGGTGGGGGACATATTGAGTATGGTCTATTGTGTCATTGCAGAAGGCATAGTTTTGCGATGGTGCAGATTAAATAACAAACAGAAACGTTGCTCCGCTGCTAATCGCGAATGTACAGAGATTGTATAGTTGCGGGACGTTTAACAACAACGACCGTTGTAAAGTTTCCCCGTGTTGCGCAGATTCGCAATTTATTTATTATTCCCCTCAGTTTAAACCCCCACGTGTTACGCAACGTTTTTATTGTCAATCCAATAAATCTGCCATTATATTTTTGCCTTTATACATTGTTAATTTACGTTTAACGATAGATGTACAACCAGCTACGAATATATAAATGTCGTTATTTTTTAGAATTCAACATTGCAAGGCAATAACGAATGTATTCTTTTAATTCTTACCCGTTTTTACAAAAATCCATCGATTTCTCTACGGTGAACCAAAGTGCCGAAATGGGTGCAGGATTCAATAGAAATTCATTACAGTCAAATAATATTAGCGTCTTTGAACATTTTGGTTGCCAGGTTTAAAGTGTTTTTCGAATGTGTCATATGTAAAGTGATTGAAAAGAAAGAAAAAAAATGAAACCGAAAAGGCCACATTCAGAACTAGTTACATTACAGTGAAAATGCTTTGTTGATTTTGTATGATATATAATATATGCATCTATCTATGAATTCCTTGGATATTCATATGCTTCGCTAAATTCCATCTAAATATTTTCTGTTCTGTTTTCACAGCAGTTATGATATGCTAAATAGTATTAAAAGTAAGCATTATAATATGTAGTTTGCAGTTTACGCAGATATTCTTCATAGCCTTAATTAGTGTGGATCTCGAAATCTCAGTAGGTATTACAATCGTATGAAGTGAACGTATCATGTACCCTCCAGTCCTGATTTCCATATCAAGACTCGTAAAGTCGTTGTGCCCGAAAAATATACTAGTCAAGTCAACTGAACGAATCGAAACAAAAGCACTCTACCGACCGAGCCTTTACAACTTGCCAGACTTCTCTTGTTTACTCAGTTCAAGTGCTAATGCTAATTCTTCCTCTTCTCGTTCCTTACGCCTGCGTCGCTCCTCTTCGGACTTCAAGCTCTGCTGGGACGCCCATACAAGCTGTTCTTCCTCTGTCAACGCTAGCGGTCCACCGTTGTCGTTCCAAACCTTATCAATGTACGTTTTCACTTTTTTATCGTTCGAACCAGTTTTCGTTTTGTTATGCATCGAATCCTGTCCTTGTTTCCTAGATTTATCGCTCTTCGTTGAAAACGCTTCATCAATGTCGATCGTCTTTGTCTTGGTGTTCGAGAAGGCATCTGTTTCAATGGCCTTTATATTTCTGTTGTCATCAGAGAATGCTTTCACGAAATCAGCATCGAATTTAGCGTTGTCCTTATCGATTTTATTCTTAGTCAGGGGAAATGTGTTCGAGAAGTCAGCGTTGAAACCTTTTGTGAATGAATTCTTCCGAGGAATTACCGAAGACGTACCGCAACTAAATGGATCCATCTTGCCTGTATCGTTACTCTTGTTCGCGTTAAAGTCCTCGGTATCGTCGGCGAAGGGATCTGCTATGGTAAAGACATCTTCGTATCGGTAATCCCTAAATGGATCCTCTGTGAAGTCCGGCAGCTTTGGAGTTACCATCGTCTGTGCTCTGCTCGTTGGTCTGGGTGGTGCCGTTCGATTCTGCGTTGGTTCCGGCTGAAGCAGGTTTTTTTCACTGGTCAATTTTCGTTTACTGAAAAGGTAGAAACAATAACGCGACAAATCGCTGGTTATCGTCAGGCTGCTGGACCATATGTAACTGCTGTCGAAATGCTATAAAGTAGATTTGTAAATACTTGAAAATGTTCGAGTTAATTCATACTGATCTCATTACACTTAGTCCTGCCATAAGTTCTCTTACAAATGCATTCGACTTTTGTTACAAGTACATTACACTTTTTCGATTAATCAGAATTACAAGCTTGCAAACTATGTGGCCGATACAGTCTTATGATACGTACGATACCCCCATTGGTATTTCCCAAACTGTTTTCATCAGAGCCTACTTCAGACTATCCGAATTTCTGTGATGCATTTTGCAGATTATGTCCATCAACTGTAACCACAGATTATAAACTTATCAATTCAAATCTGGATTGTCAAAGAATCGATCTTTAAGTGACTTATGCGCATCTGGTGCAATGCATCTTCATTTCTACAAGAGAAACGGAAAAATCGGATTCGGACCAGTGTACCAACAAGTTGTACTGGAAGGAATATTAAAATTCCTGAATATCACTTTCTTTCAAGGGCAACGTTGGATTTTCCAATAAAACTCTGCCCAAACTCGCAAACGGATAACCTGTCGGAAGTGACTGCAGAAGATCCTAGGATTCATTTCAGTAGAAAATTGTCCTCCGGTATTCCAGATTTGAACCCATTTGCTTATAAACTGGTCACAAGTTGGAGAACACAGCTTGTAATGCTCCACATAGAAATTTCGATGGCTTGGACAAAGCTCCGACAAAAGTAGTTTGAGACATATAAACATAACACAACATACATAAATATGGTACTCAATCATAAATTTCAATTCTGATTAGTTGAAACTATTCAAGTAGAAAATTTTCATTTTTCATTCCCAATAACTTATTAAGTATGACTTCAACAGAACTTATGATAAAACTATATAATATTCCCTTCCTATAATCTCATAGTTCTGAGACTTATGACTAGACCGAAACACTGCTCACCTAGTGTGAGGTAGCACTATGATGTAATGAGAATGGTTATGGTTATGCAGCTCTGGTATAAGAGGTCAACAAATCGTGATTATAGGATGAAACTTTAAATACAGTGTTCCACACTTGTATGGACAAAATGGTCCGCATAAAATTCAGGAAATTTTAATGTTTCCTTTTTTCGTAGTGGTCATATAACAGTGAACATCTTTGAACAACAATTAATCTAAATTAGATCTCGTGTAGACAGACTTTAATTTTGTTATAAAAACGGTTGCAAAAGAAAAGACAAAGAAAATTGAAATTATGAAATCGCTTGTATTCAAAAATAAAAATATATTGGTAACTAGATTGTAATTCGCATATTAAAGCATAATGAAAAATACAAGTGGACGTTGAAATAAGCTGTGTCAAAGAGCATGACTTAAACTCTTTCACACTTTTTTACAAGGAGAGTGCACGTTCTTCGGGACACCGATTTAGTGCAGACTGTATAGGCTGGTACCCGTCGCTCATTCTGTTTATGAAAATACTCCATTGTAGGGTCAGATACTAGGAATCATTTGACATATTTATAGTTGAAGTTTTAGTACTGCGTGGAACGCCGCTGAGTGAAAATAAGGAATAAGCACCAACGTGTACTGTGAGGGTAGCGTACTAGATAACCACGCCTGGAGTCTGGGTTCGATTTCCTGCACATGCATAGTTTTTGCTTTCCAGTTTTTTCATTTATCTATATAAAATAGTTGGATATCCTACGCAAATACGTATGGTAAATGTTAACTAAATTTCATTACAAATCTATTTTTATGAAAATGTCTTTATTTACTATTATGATTTTAAATTTATTTACTTGTATGTACAAGTACAAAAATGGTACTTGTGATTATAAATAAGAATGATATTAATTCGTATGCATTCGCTTATACATCACCAATTATGTGTTCCGATTTTTAAACCCATGTTGATGTATGCATGGTTTGCTTTGGGGATTTAAAAACAAAAGAGAAATATTACAAAATGTAAGCCAAATCTGCTTTCTAATTGATATATTAAAAATACAAGTGTTCCTGTAATGGATTTGCATTTACACGATGTGCCACATGTATTTTCTGTACTATGCTTTCCCTATTTTTTTTATAATAATAAGTACCATTTTTATATTTGTACATACAGTAAATAAAGAAATTTTCATGAAAATATATTTGTATTAAAATTTATTTTACATTTACCATACGTATTTGCATGGGACATTGAACTATTTTATACAGCTAACCGAAAAGGAATAAAGACAATTGAAAGAAAAAACTATGCATATGCAGGGAATCGAACCCAGACTCCAGGCGTGGTTTTCTAGAATGCCACCCTCACGGTTCACATTGGTGCTTCTTCCTTATTTTCACTCAACGGTATTTCCACGCAGTACGAAAACTTTAATCGTGAATATCTCAAAAGATTCTGAGTATCTCACCCTACAGTAGGGTATTTTCGTAAACAGAATGACGACTTCTACCAGTCTGCAAAGTCTGAACTAAATCGGTGTCCCGAAGAACGTGCACTCTCTTTATTAGAGTAATTGTGGACAACTGTACCAGTATAATAATTTGATTAGCACAACTCGAACATATTCTTTACTGTGTGAAAACTTAAATAATAAAAAGTTGCCATGCATTATCATAAAATGAAAATATAATACTGAAACAAAGAGAACAAATTGATTTGTAGTCAGCATGCTCCAGGAGCCAGGTCAATGAATAAACTGAAAATTGTGCAGCCTCTACCTAAATTTAAAACAAAAAATATAATTAATCTTTTTCATATAAGTATATTTTACGAAATAACATTCTAATATATTGGAATGATACTACATATATGGTAATAATTAATACTCGACATACGTTAACATAATTTTATGCATCAATTTAATATAATAATTTAAATCATGCCAATATATTTTCTCTTTCATTAAATCTAGCTATATTTAAATTACACAATAATAATATATAACGTACTAGAAACTCATGAAAATGGGATATAGTGGGATACGGCCAGGACGATATATGGGAACACTTGAAAATAAGGAAGGAAATCAGTTTTTTTAACTGAGAACTAAAGAGCACATACCTTGGAATCAAAATTAGCAAAGTCAGCGAATCCAGTAGATGTGGTGAAACTACCGTTATTATTATCCATAATGCCTTGTTGAGATGAAAAGGGATCAGAATTAGCATTTGCAAAAGGATCTGGAGTAGGAGACGGAGTCGGCGGTGCTGGTGCTGCTCTTAAGGGACCAGTAGGTCCTTGGGAAGGTCGTGGGGGTGCTGGTCGTGGTGGTGGTTGTTTTGCCTTTTTAGGAGGAAGAGCAGGACTAGGACTTTCCGGGCGAGGTGGTGCATGAAGATTCGCAAATGGATCATCGCCAAATGGATCTTTTGTTGCCTACAGAACAAATCAATAAATTAATTAATATAAATTACCTTTACCGACACTTAACCCTATCGTTCCCACTGTAGCCATATGACTACGTATTATAAATTATGAAATAAACTGTTAGTATATCGTGTATTTTTTCATATCTGCGAGTATACAATAGTTTCATCTAATCTTGTATTATAAATGCAAATTTTAATATGTATTTAAAATCTTATCGGCAAAATGGTACACTATTATCCTTTGTTTCTTTCACTTGTTAGAATTCAGTGTTTAGCATTGTCAAAAAATGCAATAAAAATTGATAAAGCCCTAATTTCTTCGAAATATTTCAAGAGAGTTTAACGATCAAAGGTAAGAAAAACGGGTTTTATAACGCGTACTAACTTTATAATGTAAATTATGATAAATAATTGTAATAAAAGTAAAAAAAGTTGCCAAATGCCAACGAATGAAAAATGGCATTAGACGCAAAAAAATTTCTTTTATAATTGTTAAATAACTTGGGAACGAAAGAGTTAACCATCTATTATTCAAATAATTTTAGAACTTACTGCCGTTGCAATTGTGGGCTTAATATCAGTTCTTTTTCCATTTCCAAATGGATCAAACGGATCTTGTTTTGTATTACTGTTATCAAATGCACTAAACGGATCAGATGTGAATCCACCCTGCAGTTACAAATAAAATTATGGTATTTAACTGAGAAAGCTTGAAATTAAATAAATTGACACATACAGAGGTAGGTTGCGATGGAAATGCATTTCCAAATGGATCTGGTGATGAAGCACTAAATGCTTCTTGAGCTTTACTCGATGCAAAAGGATCTTGATCAAATCCATCTAATGCTGCTGTCCCGTTCAAGTTAGTGAAAGACTCCGCTTTTGTTTCTTTTGTTTCATCTGCATTATTTCCGGTTGTTTCATATCTACATGTATATGAATACAGTTATGATAAATGAACATTTTTATTGTATACTTAAGTAATGTCGGTTTCAAATACTCACCCTAGCTCTTCAATTTCGGGATTAAATTGCAGACTAGTGTCAGGTACGAGAGTAGCATCTCCTGCCGCAAGTGCAGAATCATAAAGTGCAATTGCATCACTCATCTGACGTTGCTGTTCTTGCAAATGAGTGATTTTTGCCTTTGCTTGAGAAATTTGCAACTGAGTGTCTTGCAAATTTTTCGTCAGTTCATTCAATTGGTCCCTACTTTTGTTTTGTTGCTGTTCTAACTGTTGTTCCTCTTGACGCAAGCCTTCCAATTCTTGTCTCTTAGAATTAAGTTCGTCCTCTTGAGCACGCAACACTGATTCCTGTTCCTCTGCTTGCTGACGTAGCTTATCAACCTATTTTTAAAAATTACAAAGCATTAGTTATGACAAATTAATAATGAAAGAATAGTAAATTTATATAACGTAGGAAATAATTTTATTTCAATTCATAAATATGTTACTATACATTGTTAATGACAAATGATAATGTTATGTATGTATCATGAGATTTCGTAAAACTGTGTTGAAAGAAATTATAAAAAACTATCATAAACAGTTGCATAAATTTAAGACCCAAATCTAATTTACTTCATTATATAAATTATAATATTTCATAAAAATACTAGAGAATCGTAAATATATTAACCAATGCAATCAAATTCGAATATGGTTTTGACATTTGCACTAGAGTGGGGCCTTACGTAAAGATTTGCAAGCAGATGTAACTTTTCTGATGGCTACCTATGCTATAAATATTTTACCATGCATTGCAGCAAAGCACTAGCATCATCTATGCAAATGTAATAAAAACAAATGAAGCTTTTTATAAAATATTATATTATGGATTGAACCGTTTCTTTAAAAAGTTATAATCTATATGTGTACATACACATGGATATAGTTAAAAATATACTTGAATTTTATCCGTTCATCTTTGTTATGCTTTATTCAATAATTATGAAAAGTTAAGACTTTTCTTTGTACAACAAATTTTGGTCGAGTTTATCGATTATATAAAAATAGAAAATAAATTTGTATATCTCTATCATACCTGTCAGTGAATAAAAACAGAAATTTTCGATGTACCTTTCTTTGTTCTTCACGAATCTTCTGCTCGACATCACTCAAATCTTTATCTACTTCTGTCTTCTACAAGTCAAACATAATAAAACTAAATCATAACAAAGAAACTAAATGTAGCATAAAAATAAATAAAAAATACAGTAACAACACTCTATAAATTTGGATGATAGAATTTAAAAATTTAATGATATAGAAATAAATGGATGAGATATCAAATTTTGAATAGATATACATATAGCCCCTAAACTATATGCATACCAAAGTTGGGCAAAATTTTTATCCAAATAAAAATTTCGAATAATAAATAAAAATTTCGAATAATGGATAAAAGAGCAAAAAATTTTATTCATTATTCAAAGCTTGAATAAAAAAAGTATCTTTATTCGACGAGCGTCGAATGAATAAGTTTATTCGATGAAAATTATCCGACGAATAAAAGATACTTCTTTTATTCGAACCGTTTTATTCGTAACTTTATTATTATAATATTATATTATATTATAATATATAAAAGAAAGTCTGTCTGTCCCTTTGTTCGCTTATACCTCAAGAACTACTGCATCAATTTCGATGCGGTTTGTTTCATCGTGTAGTACAATTCTCGGGGATTTGTTTAGGCTATCTAAATTTTTCGATTTACCAGCGGGGTAGGGGCGTTTGTAGGGTCAAAATACTGAGCGCATTCGACGATTCCGGCAGGATCCCCCTTGGAACAGTCGAGCGACAATGTAAACACGTGCGCTTCCCATCCTTGAGTCGACGATGAACTGAGGTAGACAAAAAAGTTTAAAAGGCCGATGTGACAATACAAATGGAACTATGAAACTTTTTTATTTTTGAATCTTTATTAATGAAAACTTTATTAACATATTGGTGAGATTCTTCTGGTTAAAATGATACCAAACATGATATAATTTTGATCATTTGTAATTAACAAATGTAATGATGAAAGAAACACTTGGTTAAGTAAATATGATCCGAATTATTTCATGTTTAGTATCATTTTAATCAGAAAAGTCTCACCACTATGCCGATAAAAGTTTTATGAACAAAGAATCCCAAATAAAAAAAGTTCATTGTTGCGTGAGTATGTTCTCGTGGATATACATATAGCCTTTTACATCTTTTTTGCTGCTTCGACTCTCACTACCGTTTTCTATTTCACTCGCTGTCTTCAGAGCAGAAGCGCTTATTTCTAAACGGACTTCCGTCAGAATTAGAGGCTTCATAAAGAGATACTAGAAAAGTAACTCATTTCTCCGTTCGATCTTCTTAGACAATTCACTTTTTTTCAACACACTCGCTATCACTTTTTTTCAAACATATTTACTATCACTTTTTTTCAACACACTCACTATCACTTTTTTTTCGACACACTCATCACTTTTTTTCAACACACTCACTATGCCTCACAAAAGAACGACTTTAGGACATTTTAGCAGGGATGGAAAAAAAACCGAACCGGTTCTTGACCGGTTTCTGCATTCAAGAACCGCCCTGATAACCAGTTGTGTGCAAGTTCCGAGCAAATTGCCAGCAATAAAGTACAAAAATTGTCTAAAAAACCATAGCCACCTATTTCCGTATTTGACTTGGGTTTCGTAAGCAACGCTAGCTAACAAAATAGCAAAGCAAATTGGCAAAAAGTCTTGCAACATGATCTATGTCAAATTGAGGGCAAAACCGGAACAAGGTTTGCGGAAACCAATTTGCTTCATATGTTGCTGCCAATTTGCTGCCTATGTTGAAGAACGTCAATATTTACAGACATTTTAAGAAGCCCCCATATACAGGGTGGGGCAATAACTATGTCCACTTTGAATATTGCCGTTATTTGTAATAATATGAAAAAATGTTATATACAAAACTTTGTATCGCTGCATCATAATTGCAGCATGTGCTAGAATAAATTCAAAAACGATAAGACATGCACGTGATGCAGCGATACGATGATTGCAACTTTGCATTAACGCAAACGGTCACCACTTCAAGCATCTCCTATAATGTAAGAAAGTTTATTTTAGTACCACATTTGACCTTTCATGACCTTTAATGATAGCTCGCTGAAGTCGTCTCAACACCGGCTACCACATCGCGAAAAGAAAAACATAGCATTCCATTAAAAAAAATAGAGATGACCTTGAAATCTCCTCTATGCCTTCACCCACGCAGAAAATGTTTGTGTAACAATATGCGCCCCTATTCCGTATACCGTGTAAGTTTTGTATATAACATTTTTTCATATTATTACAAATAACAGCAATAATCGAAGTGAACATAGTTATTGCCCCACCCTGTACATCAATATTGGAGGAATTATTTTTTTGTGTGTGGTGACTCGTAAAATACTGATCGCCCATGGCACAGGGCAAGTCTTTTAATTACTCGATTTTGTTTATCAATTATTGATTATTCTTGTAGACAGCACGCTGCATGAGGACTCCAGATCTGGAACCTTCCAGGATTTTCCAGAGCCCCTTGCTACGGGCTATGTGCAATTCACGCACGCACACACACATTCATTCTTGACTGTTTTGTTAATTACGCCAACTGCGTCGTGAATATACTAGAATACGGAGTATTCTCGAAAAATCTGACATACGTCACATACACGCACACACACGCGCGCACGCACATGTTTCCACTGATGTTGTCGCTTCAGCCAATGAGCGTATGAAGAACCGCTTCCGAATAAGGGTTCCGCTTATCTACTATAGAACCGTTACTCATGAAGTGGAACCGGTTCTAGTACCGGAACCGTAAAGCAGTCATAAAGTAGAACCGGTTCCAGTATCGGTTTCGAACCGCTATTACATAAATGGTACTTTTACATCCCTGCTTCAATCTATTGAAAAGTGTTTTCTAACATACAATAAAAATTTGTCATACATGTACACCGACGAACAAACTTGGCTTCTACTAGGGGAAAAACTGGCGTATGGGCCTCCTACCAGTTGGTTTCGGAAGTTTCTAAAATTTATGCCAAATTAACATTCATTTTAACATTTATTTCAGTACTTGAATTAAATTTACCAAGCGGTAGTAGGCCCTTACTCTTATGCCACTTTTTCCCCTAGCGGAAGCCGAGTTTGCTCGCGAGGATATACCCACGAACAAAGTCGGCTTCCACTAGGCGAAAAGCGGCGTAGGGATAAGGCCTTCCACCACTTGGTATCGGGAATTACTGAAATTTATGCCAAATTAACGTTCGATTTAACATTTATTTCAGTACTTAAATTAAATTTATCAAGTGGTAGGAGGTTCTTACACTTATGCCACTTTTTCTCCTAGCAGAAGCCAAGTTTCCTCACGAGGGTATACTCAATCATATATAAGGAAAGAAATAAGTAAAAGAATAATAGGGATCACATTTGTACGGTACTAGCAATCGACCGTCCAACAGCGGTACTTTTGACAACATTTCAAACCTCCCAATTAACTGTACGTGCCTACTTCATGAACTCTGGATTATATCGTAATTATACCGTAACAGCACCATAAATCACACTGCACTGGCGTATGCATCAACCCTCAGCTCATCCTTTTCCACCAGCCTCTCCTACTTGTACTCGCTCATCCTTCATCACCCTCGACTTCTTACTCACTTGAATATTCTTAACAACAGAACCCAACAACCAATCAGAGACCAGCAACGCCTAATTTTCCAACAAACCTTCCACCTCTTCTGACCAGGGAAATCAACTGACTCCAACACGATTTCACACACTCAACTAGAAGGACAGAAACTAATAGACACCTGAACTCGTTAGACAATATCTGTACTCATCTCAGTAAAAATATACAATTCTGTTAAACAACCGGATTCTAGTGCAAATCCTTTACTTCCAACGCACCGTTTCAATCTGCGTTCTCAACGTTAATTCGCCGTGCGCGCAGTTCGACAATCACGGACTCATTCGCGAAACATTCATTTTTAACAATAATTCAAAGAAAAGGCTCATATTAAATAAGCAAATTAAATGCGAGTAAAGATACACGGAAATATAATATAAGTATACTGTTTAATACTGAAAATTCGTTATTAATAAATAACTAGTGTATAAACTATACTTAGACAGTTTCACATGGTGGATTCTATATAGATGCCAAACTAAAACGAAAGAATGACGAAATTGCATTCGAGGTTTCGTTTCGGAGTTATTAATTGTTAAAAACACGGGGGAAATACACGTAAAATACGTCTGACACGACAAGTTATTCTACTTAAGAAGCACGTTCTTCAACAGTTTCACGAGTTGGCTTCATTCATTTTATTCGATGTATTTCATTCATTAGTTTCACTAGGTCACTGATGGAGCCCGTGTATCGGTTAAGAATCGGATGTTCAAGTAGTATAACAATTAATAACTTAAAAACGAAGCCTCAGACGCAATTTCCTCATTCTTGATTTTCATCTTAGTTTGGCATATAGAAACCACCTTGTGAAAGTGCCCCACATTTTTATTAACACCCTGTATATTGTAAATAAACACACTGTAACTTTTCTTGCTTAATATCATTTTTTAGATAAAAAGAAAATATTCCTATATTTCCTTGTATCTATTTTCATTAATTAACAATTTTATGGAACATTTATCAAAAGGCAATAATCATACTACAATGTGATGATAAAACATTATGTGTTTAATTATGTCAATATATTATTTATTCCATAAATAATGATGTTAAAAAATTATTTGAAATTAACTACTTAATACGTAGAATTATTTACATGTCTCTTAACAAAAGTACTACATATACAAACAACAAATACGTATGATTTGAATTTCATACAAAAGCCAAGCTACACATTTAGCAAGCTGATACTTAAGTGTATCTAATTACAATATTTTGTTTACCTGAGCCTTCAAGTCATTCAATCTTTTTTGTGCTTCTCCCTTCTGATTTTCCAATTGTTTTAATGTAGCAGCAAGTGTATCTAATTCACTCTGCAGGTTCTTAATTTCACCGTTTTTAATCTTGATGTCAGCTTCTTTTTGTGCAATATCTTGTTCCATGTTTTGTCTTTCCCTCACTAGCTCTGCTATATCCTTACTTATCATGTCTAATTCTGGATTTGAATAACCAGATATATTGTTGTTTTCCTAAACATAAAAGTTTATTACTTAAAATTTATATTTCCATTTTTTTCCCCATAAATATACAAAGTTTCTAAAAATACAATAATCCATTTTTGTAGAAATGGTAGTACAATTACGAAACAATATGGTTAAATGGCCTTAATAAACATTAATATTATGTAATTATAAGTCTTCTCTTATATTTAGGATACTGTTAGTCTATAGGAATAAAGGTGTTGTCATTCAGCGTATTTATTATAAATTCTTTGATATATTGACGTCGAGTCTTAGGCTGGATTTTTTCAAAATCATCTGTGCCATATAAAGATTTTATTCTTGCTTTTTTTGCTTCTGTCTGCAATTTTTTAACGAGCATAATATTCATTGCCTTTTCCCTTTTTAATACAGATGCACGCAATTCACGATTTATTTCGAAAGGCATAACTTTTATAAAATCTTGGTTATTCAAATTCTTATTTTGCTTTTTACACAGAGAGCAGGTATTTGCTCTTTCATTTAAATCGCATTTACAAGTTGCTGACATGGTTCTTTGATCTTCATACAAACAGAAGTGTTTCCAGTGGGAATAAAAAGAATAAACAAGTAAAGAGTTCTTCATGACAAACTTCATGCTATTACAGTTTTATGAAATGAGTGTTGTACATACTGCAATTTATGTACACCATGCAGTTAAGATTTAATCTATTTCTTTATGTCTTAATTCATATAGCATTCAATGCTACAGTAGGAACCAATTTCATGAGAAAATATGATAAATTGCGTGAAAAAGTAATTGAAATATTTAACAAACAAAAAGGTAAATACAATACTCTATGATACAATAATACAATAGTTTCTTATATTATTTATCTAAAAGTTCATTTTTGTTAAGGGACGGAACTACTGCTCGACATCAATAACTATGAATATCCAAGAGCAAATGAAACACTTAGAAAAATGCATAAACAGTTATGGCAAGAATATTACGAATGTTTGAAAAGAACATATAGTGAAATTGGAACAGAAAAAACAATGCATCCAATTGCGCTAATAGCTCTTCAAGGGACACTAATCACGTATGATCAAGGAAATGTTAATTATGTTGCAACTATGCAATACTGTAATAATTACTCCCTATGATATAGGTTGAAATGTCCAATATGTATCTCCCCAATGGAAATATACACGAACGACAATTTCGAATGGTATGTCAACAGTAACATTTCAATGACATCAAATAATGAAACCAATATACTTATAGAAGAATCAGACAACATTTTGATTTCACCTGATGACAAAACATTAATGATACATAATATTAAAGTATACAGTTTTTCAACTAAGTAAATAAAGATATAGGACCGTGAAAAATAATTTATCTATGGAAGTAATGTGAAATGTTTTATAGTCTGAACAATCTGGTCGATATTGGTGTAAATTGGGAGATACAATATCCACACATTATCATGTTTCAATTGATACTGATTCCCAAGGAGTAAATGTGGTATATCCTGAAACAGCATCACATAAACCTCAGGCATTGCCAGAAAAAATTATACCAGAATATAATTTAATTGTTCACACAACATGGACTAAATGGTCTCTATGTTCTGCATGTAATGTAGTTGGAAAAAAAAATCGTCATGGATACTGCACTATTTCTTTACGTGAACATGTTACAAGGCAAGGTAAATTACTTTTTAAATTGTGTATTATTCTGATGATACTTTCTCCAATATGAATTACAATTATATAAAATGACATTAAGTTACAAGCGATGAACAAACTGAAACAACAGAGCAGTCTAATTCAGAAGTTACAGCTCAAACTGGAGGTTTAAATGAAAACATTATATCTAAAATCAAAATGGCTTTACATGTATTTAAAAATAAATTACCATGTAAAAGTAAATATTTACCGAAGGAAGTTCTTGATATTCCAGATATTAAAAATAGAAAAACAGAACTAATGATCAGATACTGCAAGGTACTTCCAAATTTTCTAAATATGAACATTTTGGTAAATGTTACATGTTACAAATATTATGAATATTATGAATATTATGAATATTATGGATATTACAAATATTACTAATTTTACGCAATGGGAGCATTCTATACAGGTAAAATGTTCAAAAAATGAAATATTTGAAGTGCGAGATAAGCATGGAAATGTGCTTGAAACTGCCAATAATAGTGCTGGAATATATTCTATGATTCAAGGAATACCTGTTCCACCACCACCAGTTATACGTATAATAATTTTCCAAAAATATAAGAAAGAAGCAATTCTTATATGCCCAGGGTAAAATAATAAACAGACAATCTTTAATTCGAAATTCGATTCTTCTTATCTTGAATTTTTCAGAAATTTAAATACAGATGTACCAATTACTTGGAAAGTAGATAGTAAACTACTGAGTCCATCTACTCTCAAAGACCAATCAGAAGGAAGGATTTATATGAATCCACAAATGCATATAATCTTTAAATCACTAAAATTCGAAGATGCAAATATTTACAGGTAACCTTGAAATCAATTTATTTCTGCAAAATTGAATTAAATAACCATTTCTTATACGGGTCAGTCCACCCCAAGTGGATCACTTTTGTACATGATTTCTGGGATTTTATTCAAATTGAAATATGTTACAGTCCATGTGAAAATAGGGGGAGTTTTAGTTATCATTTCACTAGTTTCGAAACTGTTTAAAAAATACGGACCCTCAAAGTTGGAAATTTTCATCGATTTTTACAAAAACTATTTTCATAGAAGAATTTCTATCTCCGCAACTATTAAAGTTACGAACTTGACTGTTTTACATTTTAATCGTAAAGTCTTGTACTTTTTGAGTAATTTTTTTATTTTATACGTAAAGTTATTAACTTTCGTTCACAGTTGTTGGCAAAAAAATGAAGTTGCTGGTGTTATAAAATTAAATGTAACAGGAGAAACAGAATTACAAGTAAATTATAGTGCAATGATAGTTGGTGTAATTTTAATAATTATCGTATTTCTAATAGTATTCTGGAGAGCATTTAAAGGCCGTAAACGCTTTACTATACATTAATTACACCTACATGTATATTTGAAATAAAATAATGAAACGCTGTATCACATATATTCTTTACATAATAAATAAGTACTTACCATAACAGTATCTGATGATTTGCGCATAGAAGGTGGTATCATTTCAGGAAGCAAAGTTGCTGGTAGATCAACACCTTTAAGTCTTTGATTGATGAACCATATGGCTAAAGCAAATTGTTCTCTATTGAACTTTCCACTTTGACATATGTCACAGAGGTTCCTAAATTATGAAACATCTTTTATGTTTTACTCATAAACGATCAACAAATGAAAGAATGAAATATAGATACAGAATGAAAGAATGAAATATAGATACCATATAATAGCCAAATCAGTCTGTGGAAGTCCACTTTGAAGGAAGACATCTTTAATTTCTATACCCGAGACAAAGCCATCCATATCTAAATCACTTTGCAAAAACATCTTCTCTGCTGCTATTTGCTCTTCAGCAGAGACTACCCATTGCACGCTTGTCTGTATCATACATTTTTCCATTACATAAACAATCTTCAAAATTGTGGTTACTTTCTATATTTTATCGTATGCAAAATACCTTAGCCATGTCCAAACCAGCCATACTTTGTACAGCTGATACATTAGGTAAAGGTGGAATAGGTGGTGGGGCAGTTGTCATTCCTATAGGTGCAGGAGACTTTGATACTGGTATAGTAATATCTTTTCTTTTACCAGGTGGCATTAACTCTGGTGGAAGTGCACTTGGTATTGCATATTTCTCTAATGCTTTATATACCAGATGCATAGCCTATTTAGAAAACACATATAATGTGTTAAAATAGGAAACGTAAATAAATTTGTAATAGTCAGGTTGCCATATACAGGGTGAGTTATATAACTTGTCCAACCTGAACATCTTCTACAGTATGTGTTCTACGAAAACGTGTTTTATATAGAAACTGCACAATATCTAAGAGAATATACAATGCTGAAACGGTTTGTTTAAAAACCTATTTGTTTACAAGATCTCTAGGTGACCATGAGTTTTTTAATTGGAATGCGTACCTTTCTGTATCAAAATTTAAGAGAGCTGTAAATTTTCTATAAGAAAATATTAACCTATATTTGTCCTAAACATAATAATTAGCGAGATATTTGCAAAAACGTTGTTCATAGTCTCACTACTTAGCTTAGTGACAGTAGGTGTTCGAAGTGATGCCCATTGACTTCTGTATACATATGAAAACTGTTAATTAATGACAACATTACAGATTCAATTGTTACTGTAGTAAATGTTACACAGGTTTCAATAATTTGGTTTTTCATGTCTTTTACTGTCGTTAGTGGATCACAATTAACTTTACTTTCTATTATACCCCATAGGAAATGATCTAGCAGTATCAAGTCCAGAGATTGTAGTGGCCATAAGAATTGTCCACCACAACCAATCCACTGATTACGAAGCAGCATTTGTAGAACTCCTGATAGCCATGCAAAATATGCAGGGCAACTGTCATTAATATGTGCCTATATGGTTATTATTTACAGAGACAAATTAAAATTAAACTATGAAATGGTAAGAAATGGACAATTTTTGTGCTTCATTATTAGATTGCACAGGTGTATGGAAGTCAACAGGCATCACTTTGAGCACCTATTATAACTAAGGTATGTAAATAGCAAAACCATGAACAACGTTTTTGCAAATATTTCGCTAATTATTAGGTTTAGGACAAATAAAGGTTAACACTTTTTCATAGAAAATGAGCTAGACTTTTAAATTTTGATAAAAAAAGGTACGCATTCCATTTAAAAAATTCGAGGTCACCTTGATATCACTTAAACAAATAGGTTATTCAAAGAAACCATTTTGGCATCATCTGTTCCCTTCAATACGTTCCAATTTCTATGTAAGATGCTATTTCGTAGAATACGTACTGTAGAAGTTACTCAGGATGAACAAGTTATATGACTCACTTTGCATAACATACATACACCATTAAATACTTACAACCACAAATTCATGTCTATCCAGCATACCATCTTTATCCATATCTGCCAGGTCCCAAATTTTTCCAAGTGTGTCTAATGGAAGTTTACTATTCATAAGAACACCTTTAACATTATTTCCAGGTATATATCCATTCGAAGGTCGCAAACTATCAAACAGTTGATCATATTTTGCTCTCTCTGCTGGTTTAATAGACCAATCTTCATTATTAACAGGTGTTATTACTGGTAAGCTATTAACTACATTTTTCTGGGGAATTATAGGAATATCACCCTAAAAATAAATAACAGTGATCAATTAGAAGTGAAGTTTATTCGTTATGTTACTGTGTGCAACAGCTTACCATCTTTGGAGGAGGTAATTCCATATTTAAATTCGACATATTAAGATCTCTTCCTGCTTGTGCCAGTGCACATAATTTAAGAGCAACAAAAAGACCAGATTTATCTAACGAGCCACGTGATTGTGGATCTGCCATATCCCATATTTTACTTAGTATAACATCGCTTAGCTGGGATTTCTTAAGAAATCTTGCAGCTTCCATCGCACCGATTCGTCCATAGCCATTTGGATCAACCTTTAAATAATTATAACACAGTATATTAATATTTAACTTGATATTGTTATTATATATAATTTAAGATAATTTATATTTGTTCAAAAATAAAAAGGTGCTATGTTAAAATGTATAAAAATATACCTGATTGTAGTAGGCTTCATATATAGCAGTATGGCTTCCAGCCACCTGTAAAAGTTAATTTATTACATGCCCTTATATTGTATTATGAACTCCAACATATTACAGGATATTAGTAGATATAAATTTTAACTGCCGGAAATGTACGGCCTATCATAACTGACATTCATAAATATATAGATAGACGTTTTAATATTGAATTAATATGTTTTATAGCGTACTGTTTATAAAGATTACGCTGTATATTTATCAAAAACATAGAGAAAAAATATTACATTTATCACAGATGTACCCAAAGATTATTTGTGCTGTCAAAGAAGTTAAAGTAACCGACTTTACAAGTATGGCAATTGTAAGAATACATATCGTATAATTAGAATTACTGTAACACAAAACAAAAATAAATTTAACAAATGATTTGTTTAACAACAAACACAACATATCGGATATTATAGCACGATAAAACTATAAAAATTGCGATATACCTGCGTGGGTGATGGCAGGGCGGCCATACTTGCATTGAACAATGGCTTAACCAATCACGCTGTGAATCGATAGTATGTCATGTTAACAATTTTACTTAGCATTTTGTAGATGAATTTTCATCGCCGGATACACCGACAGAACACCACAATTGTATTTTCTTCGTCAAGCAATTCGAATATATGACCACAATGAAACAATATTATCAATCAACAGTACGAAACACTTCTGCCGCACGTCGCGCTCGATTCTCGTCTTGTACTCTTTACGTTCTACCTCCTTCTCAACAACCGATATCATTGGATATCATGCAAACTAGACCTCATGCGCTGCATATGTAGTGCAATTGAAATTTCATTCGAACAAAATTTATTTTGATGAAATATTCTAATACATGTATCGTGGACCATTAATAGTTACATAAAAATATTTTTATGTATTTTCACGAATTCATTTAATCAATTCCTTTTATATACACATTACCATTAATAGATATTTATACCTATAATTATTAATTATATGGTTTTTAAAAAATACAATTTTCTTCAACTTTCAATTATTTATTTAAAAAGATACAGATAATGCAGTAATAATAATTATGGTATCATTGACAACTTGGGAAAAGGATTTTGTTTGGATATAACTAACTTTTTATGTTGATGAGATATGTAACCTTTAATTTTTCCTTCATATATTAAATTTGCTACAATGCACTCTGTCTCGTCCATATCCACATCATCAATTCCATGCATCTCTAGAGCTGAAAGTAGATTTTGTATGGGAATCTGATGTATATTTAGTACCAAATATACTTTCTTAAATAAATTCCTGTAAGCTATTATTTTTAGTTTTTCCACAATTAAGTATATGCCAGCTCCTATAAAAAAAGTCTCATGTTTCTCCATTACTTTTTCAAGATTGTGTAAATCTCCTTTCTTAACAGCTTCCATTAATTCCCAAAATTCCATTAAATTATACTTCTCTAATAAACTATGCTTTGGCATATAACCTAATAGCATCTTTACTGGGACAAGATATGTCAAAATTAATCGTTTATTTTTAAAAGATTTTTTGTGGCAACGCTCAAATGCATATGTCAAATATTCATCAGCTGAAAGAAAAATTAAAATGATTATTAAATGGCTTAATACTGTAAATACAATGTATTAAGCTTATTCAAACAGATTTCTAATCAGTACTAGTTACCTGCTTTATAATCACTATCAAACATTGCTTTACGTCCTACAAAGAACTTATAAGTAATTTGTTGAGCTAAGGCAAACTGTGCCTTGTATGGAGATGACTCTATTGCTCTTATTAAAGGTTTACACAAATGTAGCTTATTGATTCTAAAGTAAATCTTCAATAATTGATTAACTAATGCCAGCATTCCCCATCTTTTTGTGTCATCTTCTGAACTACGATTATCACAAGCACATACTCTAAAGCAGCCCATCAAACAATCTGCACACTTTTCTAATATTTCTCCAGGTTTAGAGTTTTTGTTACTTTTTCTATTTTCAGCGCAGACTGCTAATAATCTTAATTCTAGACACATCATATTCATAACAGGTAACATCCAGTTCTCTTCTTTTTGCATTTGAAGTATCTTTGTCAAAGACTGTACTGCAGAGCTTTGATAATTATACATAGTTAATGGGTCATCCTTGTTCATTATTGCTATAATTCTAAAAACATGAAACATTATAAAATGTAACTAAATAATATTTGTATGAGTTATAACAATAAGCACAAAAAAAGCCATTTAGTTACTTTAAATGGTAAAGTACTAGGGTATCAAGAGGAGCAGACAAATGTTCCATTGCCTTTGTCATTGCAACTTCAGATCCAATTTGAGCAATGGACACATGACTGTGTCTCAAAGATAATAAATCCTTTAAAAGAAGAACTTGTTTAACCTTCACAATGTGTATATATTATTTGTCACTTCAATATGAATATATTTACCGCTAAAGAATATCCGTCCTGATTCAACCACATACGTCTGACCTACAATAAATATAACCTCAAATTCAGTACCTTTTTCTATGCTGTTAAATTTTATAATAAATTACCTGTATTATATACGATTCCATGATGATATCGATTGACAAAATTATTAATTACTTAATTCAAATGTTTATTTTTATGAAATTGTTTGATAATGGACATTAATTGACATTTTCCAAGATTGCTTCAATCTGTAATAATCATACCAAATTCAAATCTCACATAGGGGGTCAATTTAAATGGTTCAAAATCCCTCCAGCGCCAAAATGTGTTTTATCCGCCGACTACATAGCACTACATAGAAGTATACGTTATGTGTCGAAAAATGTGACATTATCGCCATTGGTGACAAGGGCCAGTAGCTTACGGCTGACCATACTATTCTAATAGGAGTTGTGTATCTATTTTAATAAAAAATTTCACATTTTTCAAAAATATTATTTCTTGAGAAATATATACGTTGAATCTTTCTAATACATGTATTGATTGTGTAGCGTGTAGTTTTATTATAACATAACTTTACATTATTTTTACTTGTATTTTTCTTTTTTCATTTTATTTGTAAATTATGCTTAATAGAAGGAGAATGTTTTCTGAGTTGTCAAATCGACAACAAAAACGACGTATTTTACAATATAAAAGTTCAGAATTCGTAATATTTTGTATAAAAAATGCAATCAAAAAGATATTGATAATACAACTATTAACACTGACTTAATTCATGAAATAAATTTTGATTATAATAAATCAAAACAGACGGATGAAAATTTTCAAATGGAAAGTATAAATGATTATTCTAACATATGAATTACTGATAATGAAAGTAGCCAGCAAAATGAAACATCATCACATGAAAAAGTAGATGATAACAAAGTAAATTTTGATTTTGAAAGCTTTCTGAGAAAGTAGAGTAAAGAATGTCATATTCCAAATAATGCTCTAAGTAACTTGTTAAGAGGTTTAAAAGATGCAGGCATAAAAGATTTACCATATGATGCAAGAACTTTGTTACACATACCAAGAAATAATGTAACAAGTAAACGTACCTAGAAAAAAACCTACTTTACCTTTCAAGTATTGGAGGAAAAGATTACAAACAAAGAATGCATCAAAAGGATTATGTATGTCTAAACTGGTCTAAGCTCATGACAGATGAAATTACCAAACAGTTTACATGGACATGAGTCACGAAAAATACAAGTCCACTCAACTTTCCCCACAATTATTCAAAGTAGTTTATAAATTTGTTATTTCTTTATTTCAAATAGTATTAATGATTTACAAATTAATTAATTTCATTTTGGTTTTTTATATTACAGGTGTAGTACAATGTAAATACATGTACAGAGAAGCGGAAGTACATAAAATTATTGCAGAGTGGCTCAGAAGATACACGGATAGAATCTCTGCAAAAACATTCAGACAAGAAAAGAGAAGAAAAGAATCAGAGCCAAACTGGATATAGTCATTACTTTTATTACTTTTATCATTTTATATATTTTCTTATTTATATAGTTTATAATTTTATTTTCAATAATGTTATTTAATAATTTCTTTTCCCTTAAAAAAAGTAAATAAAATTAATTTTTTTATCAATCAGTACAATTATTTTACATTTTTGAATTTACAAAAACAATTTTAAATAAATATGCTTTTAATGTACAAGGACCACTAGTAATTCTAGTAGTTTTTTAACATATTTATTTTAAATTATCTTTGCAAATTTACAATTCCCATTTCCTTTCAGAATAAGATAACAAAACGATAACCTAAGAATATCTGAATGTTGTCTTCCGCGATTCCTAAAAGACATTTTTGCAATATCTTTCCCAATCCTTCTGATGCTACTATATACATAGTTATTTTGTAATTATTCAGCAGATACGATAGAGTTATCTTTTCGATATCTGAAGCAGATAACTATTGGTATCTACAAAATATCCAAACGATCCCGAAAGGCTACCCGTTGATATCCATTCGGCTGCCAAAAAGATATCTGTTCAGACAGGATTAAGGATATTTTATATCTTTCATGGGCCACGTAAAAGACACCTTTTAGGTGCTCAGTGTTGCGTGGTGTGTGGGCACACATAACGCAAAACGTAAATAACTTGGTTTCATGGGGATTTACCCATCACTGATGGAGCCTGATAAAGCGTCGAGGTAGAGGCGGTGCTGCTGTGTCAGGGAGGGGGGCCCGCGGTCACGTGACCGAGCTGCGTTTTGAGCGCACTAACCAGGTACGAGCAAATTCGTTGTTTTTTTCGTGGTTTTTCGCGCGCCACGGCCGAAAAAGCCGAGGCGTCGTGAATTTCGCTAGTTTCTGACTCCGAACGTGTCCTCTGAATACGCAAACAACGTTTATAATAACTGTGAGTTACTTGCGAATACTTTGACTCGATCGCCTCACGGAGATCTATCGATGCTCCTCCGCGGCGATGGTTGACAAGCCTTCCTCGCAAAACCAGAAATGGCGTCTACCGTGCACATGGTCTGCAGAGAATATTCCACGTCAACGTCGTTGTACTGATTCAGGAGTAAAAAAAACCCGCACGGCTAATTTCTTTATCATCCTTTCGAAGAATTTTAACCACTCGCTCGCGGGCAACGACGCAACGAAGAAGGTGTTTTTTGTGATGCGCCCGATAATCCTCCTTCGTCATATTCTCACCGCGCACGTCAAAATTTATCTTTTTTCATTTTTGTTGTTCCATTGTCTGCCGAAAACTTTTGTGTTGCAAAAATTCCAAGAATTCTCAACGTTCTAGGTGAGCCTCATCCTTTGTATCGGGCAGCATAATCCTCTAAAATCTAGCGAAACTCGCAGATACGGCTAGGACCTAGGATCATTCCGCATATCGGCCTGACGCTTGGTTATTCGTTTTTCTCCTAGACAACCGTTTTAGGAAAAACGTGACTATTTTAAGAAGTACCTGCCAAATCGGTTGATTTTCGATTTATTGCCACTAGTCGACCCTAACCTGTTCATCTCTTCTGAATGCACAAGGATTAAATTATATTTCTCGTCTTCCTTTGGATTTCATGTCGGTTTTGTTATTATAAGTCTTCTCATATGTGCTCTCATAATCACAATTTGATATCATTAATTGATACATATTTTACGATCTTCTATAGACTTTTATGCACCAACTGTTTTTCCTATTTAGGTTATTTTCAATTCAAAACTGTATCATGATTATAACAAGTTTGTAGGAAATGTATATTCTGAAAATATTTTGAATCCTCTTTCTAAGAACATTATTAAGGTGTATAGTTTTAATGTGAATTATTATATATGACAATAATTATGGTTGTGTAATCGTTGTATATGATCATAGTATACACATTATTTTCAATCACAGTTTTTCATAAAATTTGAATTCTTTTCATGTATTTATTCATTTATGTAAATATATTCATCACACTCCTTTTAATACAAAAGATGTAATTGTACATTCTCATCTAATTTTATTTTAATTTTGTGTTGCATCATTATAAAAAAATGTTAATTTTGTGAGTTTAAATTTGCACTTCATAAAAGAGAATATTAAGTTAAAATAAATTACTTTATGATTTAGATACATTGTGCTTTTGTGTAACTATAAATTATATGAATAATTCATGAGAACCATTGCAATATATATGGAAAGTATTAACAATATTTGTCATTCAAATACTGGGACATTTTTTATTTATATTTGATCATTTTTAATTATATTGGTTTGTGTTATATTTCAATCACTGATAGTAAACATTAGTAACAATATTGCTCAATATTGAAGATAAAAAAAATGTATATGTAACTATAGTATCTAAATAAACTTTAAAATTATATAAAACATCTGTAAACTATACACAATCTCATATTATAAAACAACAATATAATTACAGGTTTCATTTTTCAGTTAATATATAATGATAAATGTTTCCAAATTCAGATTTCAAATATGCAGTTGCAATAGAAATACAAAATGAAATATTTGTTTTGTTACAGACTGTAAATAGAGAGTGTATATAGTGTGATAGGTGAGTGATATAGGTGTGTGGGATTTTAGTTGGCAATGAGTTCAAGCAACAAATCGGTGTCCTCCGGTGGGAAAGGCACCAACAAAAACAAATCTTCACAACAGCATGGGAAATCGGATCATCATCAAACTAAATCATCAGATTCAATGAAACATGAAAAAGCACAGGTCAGTGAAGCTTCCTTTTGTCATTAGGTGTTTTATGATTAGTTTTAACATTCTGTTATGAAGACTGTATTGAAAACTATGGCGTTTTAGCCAAACACTGTGCAGACATGGCATGCACAAATCATTGACACTAGAATGGGTAGTGGCGAAGATCCCAATCTGAAGGAATGTATAAAGCAGGTCATGGACATGACCAGACGCTCGGAAGATGAGGTTGTCATGGCTTTGCATGATAGTGATGGAGATTTAGATCGTGCTGTTAATGATCTTTTGGAAGGAGTGAAAACAGAATGGGAAGTGAAAAAGAAAAAGCTTCGTCAACCCGGTGGTTCTAAGCAAAATATGGACGTTTCCGGTGGTCAGGACGAAGGTGGTGATTGGGATGAAAGACGTAATCAGCGAGGGGGTGGACCTCCCCGTATGCGAGGTCGTGCTAATCATGACAATCGTGGATGTAAGTTTACAAATATGTTGCATATTTAATAATCATTGAGTTAGTTCAAAATATTTATTTTATTTGTTAAATAATGAAAATAGTGTTCTTTCCTTGAGAATTGCTTTTGTGATAGTAAGTATCGAAACAAGAATTTTAGTAATAAATTGGTACAACTAGAAAAACAATTTGTAATAATGATCTTAAACTACTGAAGAAGTGCAAATCTTATAAAAGTTTTACTACAACACTGAATTAGTAATATTAGAAGAAAAATCTGTATAATACGATATCCTGTATGGCGAAGTGGAAGAAATAAATAATTTTCATTAACTTAATATTAACACATTCTAAGCTAGCTGAATCTCGACTGGTGGAAGCCTCAGTACCAGTGGTCAGATTGTTTGTATACAAGCAATGGACATTCGAAAAAAGAATGTTCGCCATATGCACATTAACGAAGATCAAACATCCATTTAAACCGAAATTTTGTAATTTATAAATAAAACATACAATGCAATTTGTTAAATTCATTGTGGATTTTTATTATATATAAAAAATACAATAACGCGGGACCGGAGTAGAATGTGTTAATGAATAATGTATCATGTAAATGAAAGTTCTATATATGAATCAATCTTTATTTAGGGCGCGGCAGAGAAAATAAAGAGAACGAAAGAAACATGGAGGATGGTGTTCGTGATGGCAGCTATAGTGGTAACAGAAGAGGAAGAGGTGGTCCAGGAAGACCCGGTCGAGGAGGAAGAGGAGGAGGAAGAGGACTTGGTCCAAGAACATTTGCCAGTCGTAATGACCCATCTTCAACTTCGTCGCCTCACAATTTTAATCGATCGATTGATACATGGACAGGTAATGATGAACAACAACAGGCTGTTCAGGAACCAAAGATGGGTAAGTGTTCTCATCAATTTTAGTTGTTACTGTTTCTAGTTTTAAATTTTTATCATATCAATGGGTAATGTATATGAATAGATGCATGGAATAATTTGGATTCTACAGAAGACTGGGACAATGAAGAATACACAGGTTCGCTGGCAGACACGAAAGTCTTTACACCAAGTACATCTGTAGTGGAACCTACACCCTCTATAGAAGAACCAAAATCTCAAGATCTTCCATCGGTGCAGACTAATCAGAACGTAAATTTGGCATTAATACAACAAGAAGTGAGTGATTCTCATGCAATATGATATTTTATTTATAATGTATTTTGAAATATTTTACTTTCCCACCTCAATTACAGGAACTACCTAAATTATCGGAAATACCACAGATACAACAGCAGTCTTTGATTCAACAGTCTCAACAGCAACAACCTGTACTGAATTTACCGACGATGCAGCTTTCGCAGCAACCAAATGCTATGACTGGCGGAGTATTAACAGCAGCACAGACTCAGTATTTAACTCAACTTACTCAACAAACAAGTGAAAACTTAAAAGCGGCTGGACAAACAGCATTCTCGTCATCGATATCTAATCAGGTAATTGAATGATGAATTTTAATGAAATTTATTTTGTTGAATAATTTTACACGATAGAACACTATTTTAAATATTTTGTACATATATTAGCCTCAAAGACAGACGAAACAACGTCCACGAGTGCCACCACCATCAAAGATCCCATCCAGTGCTGTAGAAATGCCCGGCGATGCCGTGAATAGTGGTATCGGTTTTCTGGACGTACAATTCGGCGCCTTAGAATTCGGTAGCGATTCAGGTTCTCTTGATGGCGCTGCAAATGAAAAATTAAATTCAGCAAGTAATGCAATTACAAATGTGGATGTGACTTCTACTACCAATACTGTAAACACTGCCAATACAAATAATTCTTTGGACATCGAAACAACCCAAACTTCAACAACACCTTTCAACACTACTTCTCAAATGGTAAATAATGTTTGCTGTACTAGAAATATTTTTATACTTTTATCACACGATTAAATAATAATTTTTTTTCCAGTTATCGAATAGTGACAATTTACCAGTGTCGAGTGAACATTCAATAAATGCTCAAAGCTTTACTACTCGCGGTAGCAGTACTGGACAAACATTAGATATAACTAAACAAGATTATACATCGCAAGTCTCACCTGGAAATGCCCCATCATATGGTACGACGACAGCTTACCAATCTCAAAAGTCAACGTTTCAAACACCTAATGCAACGCCAAGCACCTACAATGCATACTCCACGAATGCTCAGTCTGCTCAGTCGTCTTTCCAAACTGCGTCAGGCACTAGTGCTAACAGTTACTCGACGACGGCGACTGTTTCACAAGCAAGTTACAATTCTTCATCATCGTTCCCTCAATCCAATACATCAACTTTCAGTCAAGCTTCGCCTTCCACACCAGCATCTGCAACATCTGGTTATAACCAACCAACAACTACCAACCAGGTAATTGCAATTCAACAAGAAGTTTTCTAGTACGATTTACAAAGATATTAAAGTTTTGGTAAATTGAAAACGCACACCATTGACCAAAAAACGTAACATGAAACACTTTGTTGTTATTAAGAAAAGGAAATTGTCGCAGAGAGACAATTTTATGTCTCATGTAACGTTATCAGAATTTAATTTTGTCGCAAACCAGATATGTTTAATCATGTCAAAGTAACATTTAAAATGAAAGAAGTTACCATTAAAGGAGATTAAAGGACACAAATATCAGTTTTCAAACTCAAGACGTTAAGTGTCGAATAAACTGTAAATAAAATGTGACATCTGTTACGTTAAATTATCGGTCCGTATACTCGAATCATAAGTACTTAACACGTTGACCGCCACGGCAGTCACCCGTGACCGGCACTTGTCTTCTCAGTTGGCCACGGTGGTCACGGATCACCGGCGTTATTAATCACGACATTTGGCAAGAAAAGTGCATATATTTTTTTTATGTGCTAAACTAATTCTAGCCATGATAAAACGTAAAAAACATGTTTTATGCATTCATTTTTAATAATTACAACTATAATCTATACCTATATCCATATCTTGGAATAATTAAAGTAAGTGGAATGACATCGTTTAAAAAATGTTGAACAACGTAAACAACCACGTAACAGTGTAAAATAAAAAATGCGCTATTCAACAATTAATAATTTTAATTACAACGTAATATTTTTATTTATAATATATCAATTATAACAGTCATGATACTCAACATTTTATCATTATATATTTATAATAATGAGAATTCTATTGTTGTCCCCACGGGCAAAACATATAAAACTCCCGTGGCAGTCAACGTGTTAGTTAAACGTTAAACATTTTCGTAAATGATATATAACATTTGGACAGATACGTGTTCGCTCAGTTCTCTCACTTTTTGAACTTCCTTAAAGAATGTTTGGTCGAAATCGAAATAATATTTTTATTTTGAAATAGGTGTATCAATCCGCAACAGGATATGTACCTACTACGACGTCACAATACCAAGCACAGTCTGTAGCGACAAATACTCTGTCAAACAGTAGTACAGGGTATCAAACAAGTGGGTATCAAGGATCGTCTTCGTTTCAGTCGACGCCACAAGCATACCAACCATCTGCTACAACGTTTACATCACCTATTACACAAACTTCTGGAACTTACCAAAGTGCAGCACAATCTGTAATTACCTAAATTTAATATTAATTACTCTTCTGATGAATTTAGATGAATTAACATTAAAATACACTTAATTCTACTTTTACACGATTTTAAAAAACTTCACTTAATTTTAATTCTAAGAAAAAATATTTCTACTTATTTGTTTAGGAAATTGCTCTGAATTAAACAAATGCTTTGTTGGTTTATTATATTATTTTGACTGGTTTTTATGATCTGAAGACAATCGTCAATTTTTTCATCTACACATCGTTTCCTTTATATATATATATATATGTGTGTGTATAAAAATATATATATATTTTTTACATGAATTTTTCGGGAACGTATCTATTGTGTGACAAAGCGTAATTGACATATGCATAAAATTACAAAATTACGTTTTAGGTGTACGCAAGTGCGTATGGCACATACGCTAGCCAACCACAAACGGCGTCTCACAATCATAAATTGAACAGTAATACGACAAAAGATTCTCAGTATGATAGTAACACGACGACATCCAACAGTTCTCTTGCGACTACAACGGCACCTACGTTGGGTCTGAGCTCCGCCTCCGTAAATAGTTCACAAACTAAAGTAACTAATTCAAACGGTGAGTAGAATGTCTACCCAAATGAGGGATATTACTTATATAATGAAATGAAAATTATAAATTTTTAATATGATTTTTAATCAGCGGTACCGAAAAGTACATCGAGTGGTGTAGTAACGGGTAGTAGTGGAAGTGGAAATATGACAGGTGGTGGTGCAGCTGGCAGCATGACACCAATGCTAGGTCATCAATATATTATGGGCCAAGGTGTACCTTACGCGTTCCAGCAACCAATGTACAGTTACGAGGAATTGCAGCTTATGCAACAAAGAATACCACACATGGTCAGTTATTACTTGATCGATCGATTTATTTCTGCGACCGATTTAAGTACAAATTATGAATATTCCTACTTGTTGATATAATTTGTACTTGATTCGACTAAACTGCTTCGTTAGAGTAATGTACACTTTAAGAAGAGTATATTCATATAAAATAATTCGACGTAAAGAAATAACATTAGTATATGCATCTCAGAAACAAAGAAGACATTTCGGGTGTACTACTCTGGAGCGTGCTATTCTATTTTATGTTATGATCACCTAGTAAGAAGAATGCTGAAGTAATCGTTTCTTTAATGCTTGGTAGCTGCTCGTTACTTCAATATTTTTTTTAAGGAATTATGAATTCCTATTCACGCCCTCATGATAGCACAAGAAGTATATACTGTATTTATCCATAGTGAAATGTATCGCATCGAACCAATGATTGGAGAGGTTTTAATTTCTGATACACTATTTCGTAGAAAAGTAAAAACGCCTGTGATCAACACGGAAAACATATTTAGAAAGTTTAATTATTTCCGAAATAGACTTTTAATAATAATGTAGTGTACCGTTTTGATCGTAGACACACTGTAGCTTATACATCTTTCGTCCTTCCTCCTTATGATTTCAGTTGCTCTATACCTGATGTCATGCATTTCAAATTGTATGAGAATACATAATGTTGTAATTTCCAAGTGGTCCAGTTGTACTTTAGTTTGCACACTTTCTTAAATAATGCGTGCTTTTTTTTTTGTACATTATTGTTACCATTATTATCATCATTATTATCGCCAGCAACAATTAGCTGTAATAAAAGAGCAGACAGGAGAGACAGACTATTTACAAGTTTATTCAAAACACATCAGTTTATACGTTCCTTTTTTTAATTGGAAAGATTAAAAATGAAAAGGCAGGTACAACTCAAGCCGCATGTTATATCTACCCTGAACCCAGTACGCGTAGAATTAGCTATTAGTTAGCCTTCTTGTATTTGGAGTACACAGTGTATGCATGTAGTTTTGTGTTTGGCCTTCCTGACTAACCTGCAGCCAACTACTGGTTACTATGACGCGGCTTTGGGCTATCAGACAACCGGCCCAGCTACCAGTCTCGGTGGAGGACGAGGAGATGCACTTTCCGGTGTACAAGGTGTCCAAGGAGTACAGAGTGTACAAGGACCCTATACCAGTATTAATGACGCCAGGTTCGCCAGAAACGACAGCAATGCGTCTCCAGTTCCGTCTACTATGTCGCAACAGGTGAGGTTTAAGCACTTGGTAGATTTGACAATCAGCTTAACAGCATTGTTGCAATACTTGGTCAATTATTTTGATACCTTCGACCTGGCCACATATCGATACGAAATTCAAATCACTTCTTGGTTTTTCTTTGAACTATTTGCAGACCGCTACACAGCATCAGCAACCGATGATGAATCCTACTCTACCTCCAACATATGCATATTTTGCATATGGCAGTGGAATAATGCCAGGTGCTTTTCCATACGGAACTCCTGCCGCCATTTATCCTGTAAGTTAATTGAATTACACGGAACGAATCGTTTCTTCTTTCAGTGACTATAGTAAAAAAATTTCCATTTCGTTTATCAAAATAATTTATCATAGCAGATAGCTGCTGCTGGTAATGCGGGTACAAATAGTGGTGCATACAGCACTAAACCAGGAAGTTACGGGTCTGGATACGGAGCTGGTGCAAGTTACGATGCACTAGCATCTGCAGGTCCTTCTGCGGAATATAAAGGTGCAGGGAGCAGTTATACCAGTACACAAACTGGTAAAACCGGAACATCTACCGGAAATACTAATACTGGTGGATCCTCTGCAACCGACATAAGTGCAACTATGTACCCAAAGAGTCACGTGGCGCTTAGTAAAGTAAATGTAAGTGTTCGTATGAACTTCGTTGTAATAGTCTATTCATTTTACTTGCAAATCAAAATTTCTCCCCCCTCCCTCTATTTTTTATTGAATTTTGTGCAAAAATAGCAATAATTTCAATTTACAGTGACAAAGTTGCGTCAATTTCATTGGTTTTTGTTTGCTGCAATTTTTACTTTCATAATTATTTGGTTATTCGTTATTAATTTCGTCTATAAAAGTTGTCGTCGATATTAAATGAAATATTTTTTGTATCACCATAAAGTCATAAATTTAGTTAATAGACAATGATCTTAAAAGTTAATCCCATGAAATGTGAAATAAAAAGAAATATATTCATGAGATATAAAATATGTATATCGAGTAAAATGAATAGATTCTGTTTGATGAATGTTTGAGAAAAAATAACAATATTCTTATGTTATTTCAGTCCTACGACAAACAAACTTTTCATTCGGCAACTCCTCCGCCATTTAGCCTTACTGGAAATCAAAACGCAGGTTTGCCTGGAGCGTACGGAACACCGCATTTGTTTATCCCAACTATGCCTCATCAATTGCACCAACCACTTCATCAAGATGGTGGTAGCAGCACAGGCCAAAGGTCCAATACAAGTTCCCAAAATAAAGCCCAGGCAAAGCCTGGATATAGTCCTAGTTATTGGACTGGAAGCAATTAAAGAATTTTGAATTGCGCAAACGAAAAGAGAGGAAGGAACACCATTTTAGACAAGATACAACTTCGCCATTGTGATACACGGTGGTGTGAAATATGGACATTAACAGAAATGACATAAAGGGACATAAGACAAGACTTTTTTTTTTGGTGAAACTAATGATCCTGGTACGACACGAGTTACTATAAAATGTATGATGAACCTTAAAAATGTGGAAGGATTAAGCAATTTTTTTATCAATTATGTTTACCAGGGTGGAATATTTCTTTTTGCATAAATCTCGTACAGCGATTAGTTAAAGAGAAACAGAGTTACACCCCTTTTTTAAATTAGTCTTATTGATTTCTTTATTCTTGTAGTACTTCGAAATATTATGTTGGATTATAAACGAATTCTGTAATACGTTATTTTACTTATAATTCCTTATAATTCATTAAGTATTAGAAAGTTTTTGGCGTGTATAATGCAGTATATACATATATTTCTGTATAAGTACAGTGTATTTTTCCTTGAAATGAATTACGAATATGAAAAGGAAAAGAACTAGGAACAGTCACATGCAGCCAGAAAAATTGCATAGTTCTTCCAAACGTGAGGCGCACTCGTGCCAAATAAACTGCATAGCGTTTGTAACGCGAAAACCCGCAGAATGCATGATCGTACATATTTGTCAAGATGAAGAAGACAAGCAGAATTATGTGGTATGTTGAAGCACTATAAGGGGAAAAAACGAAACAAGATTTGTGAGTAGCTTAACACTCGTGTGAAATACTGGAAAGATGATCTAAAAGAGTAATTGACTGTTAAATCTACTCCCGATCTCCTCCTATCTGTATACTACTGTGCAATTGCGAATATACTGCATCGACTGCAAAGGGTGATAGTTTTTTTGTATAATGTAGGCATCTCGGCTCACTAACATCTAAAGTGCTTCTTTACATGAAAACAAAGCACCCCGTTCGTGATGAAACGTAAAACTATATTATTGTAAATTACGATAATTGTATGTATTTAACCATGGAACTTCAGGTATATAAAGTTATAATCATCATAATGTTGTCACTTTTGGTATTTAAAAAAAAAAAAAAACAAGTGTATGATTGCACTAGTTTTGCATTCTTACGCGCACCCATATTATACGTGTCTTTGTTTTGGTCGCTTTTATACATTTTCTATTTTCTTTTTCTTTTTTTTTTAGTTACCAGAATTTATCGACGTTATATTTTAATAACAAAAAGGAAAGCTATTAAACCAAAAAGAAAAGATACCGTCATACCATGTTTTTAAAAAATGTCAGATTCGAAAATCGAGTACGGTACTTATTTAATTGTATTTTATGTTTACGAAAGGCGGCGTTGCAGGTTAAACAGTGCCACAATTACTAAGGAGACAAGCAGAGTTCAGTAACTTTCTTCTTGTGGTGCCTTGAATAAAATTCAGATAATAGAGTTCAAACATTGTGCTTTTTGCAGAACTTCTCATATAATAACTTTTTACGATCCTTTCATACTGTAAGTTATATTATCGGAAAACGTACATTTACCTTACTCTTATTCATACATTAACTCTTACTAATTGCTGTATATCATCGACATAATTTATCACCTAAAAGTAATAGTTGTCGCTTTAGTTTATTAATGACTTTGACAATTCTTTTCGTTTGCAATATACTGATTGCCTCTTTCAGATTTATTACCTTGAAAGAGACTCGAATGATTTCTTATTTCCGATCAACAGTGTACGGTTGAATACGATACGTCTGGGTATGGATAAACGATGCTTTTTATCAACAGATAATTTATAATTATTATCGAATAGTTATTACAGCTTTAAAAGTAACTTTTTCAAGTTTACCGTGTAAGGAAGTTCTACGAATACGGTGGAGAATTAATACACGTACTATGACATTCTACTCGATGTTTACACGATGTATAGTCCAAATAATAATCTTATATGTCTACGCCGTAAGTTCTTCGGTTTCTTTCTTTCTTTTATTTTTTTTTTACTTTTTTGCTTTTGATTCGTACTCATTTCTAGGATCTGCTTAAAGAATATAAACTGTAATATTTGTTAATACATAAATAAAAACGAATTTTAGTTGATCAAAATAACAGTACTGAGTGAGCTTAATTGTCAAAGTATCACGGTTTCGCGAGGAAGCATACACGCAGATTTCCGTTGCAATTGATGAAGATCACCAGATTACTCCCAGTATTTACATTTTGTTTTCGTTTTTTTTTGTATAAATTTGATACTACAGTGACTTTGAACAACACGTCGATGCTAGCGTAGTGATAACGAGCATTCACGATGACTAATATTTTTACTTAAATTGTCATAAATTGTCGATTCCGTCTGATAAAAGTTACATTATTTATGCTGATTAGAAAACGTACTGTACAGTTATAAAGTTAACGCCGAGGAAAACGTAATAAATTTAATCAACATGAGTCATTTTAGACACATCATTTACATTTTTGCACTGTCGATTGTTGGATTGTTGCAAATTATTTCTCCTGTGAGAAGTACATATATATGAACGAAAAAAGTATAAGCGTAAACAGATTTCCAACGAGGTGCTGTTAAAATCTTTACGACTTACTATGTAGTTAGTATCTGTACCATACTTGGAGAATAAATTGTTTCATCGTAATTCGTCAAAGTAACATCGAGAACCTCTGATATGTAGAAGAAGTAAATAACTGTAAGTAAAATCGCGTTAGCAATTACATATATATAAATGAATACACATACATTATATATATATATATATATATTCAATTTGTATAAACATATACAAATTTGAAGAATGGCAGTATGGATAGGATACCTCTGAAAATCATGGAAGATGGAATGTAGCATAGCTCTCTTAAAACAAAATGAAAATGTAAATCTGTAATCATAAATTTTCGAGAAATATAACCGATGTTGTCGTCACAAAAATGCCCTGATATAGATTACATTTACTGACCACAGGATGCTCCGAAGATTCAACTACGAAATATTGTTCTTTGATCAAAATAAAGGTCTTACAAAAATACATACGATTTTTAATGGTTATCGAGCATGTTATAACTCTAGTGCTTTGAGAAAGTATTTTAAGTCGTTGAAACTGAAGCATTAAAGTATAACTAAAATTTTTTTCATTAGTAAACATAAACAAACGCATAGATAGAGATTTATTAACACGTATTTGAATCATAAATGTTAGAAATATATCGTTGTTAAGCTTTAACAGTATCATTTCAAAAACGTTTTTAGTCAAGAAATTAAAATATTAAACTATAATACTTTATCAATCATCTAAAATTGGAAGTGTATTTGAAGAATATAAATTATAGTTTCATCGTGGTTTTAAATGAAATACCGAATTTTTATAGAAGGTATTTTGAACACCTCAGGCCATCCTTGTTCATAACAACACTACACCACATGCACGCTCGTAAAAAAAATCGAGTAATTGGTAAATATAACAGCCAAAAGACGAAAAATACTTTCTTGTTTTATGTCATATAATGTTTCGCACCCTTCGTGTATGCTCAAATGAGCTCAGGGGCAAAGATATTAAGTGTAACGTGTAATGAAAAGGATACAAAATATTTTAGGAAAAGGGAGGGTGTAAACGAAGTGTGAAATTCAGATCAAGCAGTCTGTTCTCGTAACAATTATAACACATTAGTCATTTTTGTATTTTATCAAGTATTAATCTATAAAACGAAAATACAACAACTAATAATAGCTACTACTGTGTATAAATAGAAGTATCTAAGACTAATAAATATACAATATTAAAGAAACCTTGCGACATACAAATATATTGTAGTAATTTTTATTTGATACCTGCTGTCCCTATGAGCAAACTGACGTCAGATGCGCGGCATCTGGTGTCATAGTCGGTCAGGTAGAACTTCAGAATCATATACATCTGTCGCTGCATTCTGTATGTATATGCCGTCAGATTCACAGCATAAGCCGAGTAACTCTGCTGTAGAATGTTACGTCAGATTCGCAGCAGAAACAGAGTAACTCTGCTGTAGAACGTAACGTCAGATTCACAGCATAAACACAGTAACTCTGTTGTAGAACGTAACAGCAGATTTACTGCCGTGAACAGAGCAGTCTGCAATATAAGCTAATATCATAAACGGTTTATGATAAACCCAGTAGGCCGTGTGCATGTCACCACAGATTGCTACAGTTTAACGTTATAAATACAGTCTTACGGTATAACCTAATGGGTTTTGGCAATTAAATATTTTGTAAATTTCTCGAAAATATGTATTTACAATATGATTTCACTGATGTTTACAATTTTTACAAAATAATACATATGTAGGCTATATATATTATTTATACGACGATTTCCCAAATGTTGTCATCTGACAATCTTGAGACAGCACCCAGTCACCTGCTCTTTCTTCATTTTCATCCGTTCCCCCATATATTTGAATATACAGTGAGTGTAAAAAGTATTCGTACACCCTTTAAAACGGAACAACTCTTTTAAAATTGGTCCAAATTACTTGAGTTTTTTTGTGAAGTTAGAGACATTAATTTACTAAATGATGAGAAAAAAAAATTTGAAAAAGTTGCAATTGGTCCGAATTGCGAAGAAAATATTAAAGGTCGTGTTTTACAACTTATTAATCTGAGGCTATAATAAAAATTTAATAAATACATATCGAAGATTTATGTTAGTTATGTACATACTGAAACTTTCATTGAAATCGGTTAATACAGAAACGAGCGACAGACATCAAAAGATGTGAGAATTGTTAGATTTACTACAGTTGTAGATCGAAAGTCGGGAAAAACTGCGATTTTCAACATTTTTAATTGTTTGTATCTCGTACCAACGTTAATCAATATGATTTTACGATGAATTACATTACTATTCATGTTTGTAAAAATCAATAGAAAAAACAAGGAATTCTAAAAGAATGATTTGCTAGGTAACATGTAGATTATACTTTATAATCATTACTTTATTCATTATTCTTCATTGTTTCTAATTATTCCTTCACTTTATACGATATAACTCGAATTTTTGTTTTGATGTCGTTAATATAAAATATACAGATTATGTGTCGCGTGTAAAGAACTCTTAGGTTTCTGCACCAATCAGAAACGATCACGAGAAATCGCGAATCATTGTGAAAAATCACCATGATTGGGAACGAACGTGATTCACAAGTAGCAGTTTGTGCCATCTCTAATCTCTACTGCACATCAGGCTACAGCAGAATCTAGTAATATTTGTTTAGAGCAGGTTTGACTGACAGGGGAATTTTTAAATTTCTGACAACAGCTCTAAAAATATTGTAATGAATGAGAGTATATTAATTTTTGACAGTTTTTATAGAAAGTACTATTGACATGAGTGATTACAGAAGTTCACAATGTGCTCTTTACAAATTATGAATAAACGAATATACAAAAATAAGAAAGAAAACTGTTTTTTTTGAGACATTATTACTTTCTGCAATAATTGATGTTATCGTTTCTGCAAGTTAAATATTATTTACTAGGTTAGGTGTCTGTGTAATATTGATTTATATATATAGTGAATAAAACAGTGTCAAAATCATAAGTTCATAGTGTTATTGTTTACAAATATCATAAAATGGTTACTCCATGGCATCAACAAATATTTGCTCTTGATGCTAAATATAATGCACAACGTGTAAACAAGCTACCTTCCTTAGGTTTGTATATTTATCTTATGTTTTGACACACAAAGCAATGTTCAACTTTATTGCTTTATATTCGTCGTAGAAATCAGTTATTAAAAGAAAAGTTCTGTAAAGATCCAAAAGTCTGTGAAAAGTATTTAAAGTTAAGATCAAAGTTGTTATTTTTACGGTATGGTGAAAGCTTGGAACAAAATAGTCTTGGAAGCCACACAACTGAAGAGGAGAAGTTAGAGATTAAAACACAATTGCACAGCATTCAACGAAAATCAATAGCAGAAAACTTTGCATTTGATGGTGTACATCATGTTTTCGATCAACACAGTATGCCTGTAACAATGTTAAAATTTGCAAACAATGATAAATCAAAATTGTGTTGTGCATCGTTAGATGGAACATTATCAATATGCGAGGCAATTAGCACACCACCAAAAGTAATAGCACTGCTGCAGGGACACAGAAAAGGTGTTACTGCGTTAGATTGGAGTATTAGTAATGATCTTATAGTTTCATCTTCTTTGGATTGTACTATAAGACTATGGAATGTAGCTACAGAAGCTGCACCAGCATTTTTACGAGAAGTTGAGGATCAACAGAAAGCAGAAGTACTATGTTGTGGATTTATACCAATCAACAATAATTTAGTTGTTGCTGGTAATTCTCAGGGACTTGTACAGATCTTAAATATATCTACTGGAATATATACTCGTGGTGGATCTTGTAAAATTGGAGGGAAAGTTAGCTTTTTTTCATCTAATGATAATTAGACTGTGGATTTTATGCATTTGTATAGTACATATGAATGTGCAAAACAAAATAAATATCGTAATAAAATTCATAAAATATTTAGTTGTTGAAGTTTATAGAAAGTTTAACAAAAAAAATAATAAAAATGCGAATTTGTATAAATATCCACTGTCTATTAATAATATATAAATGTATATACAGTAATTTTTATATATTTTGGTTTAGATTTTATCTTTGACTTGCGAAGGTAGTGGCGGTTTAGTGATATGGGTTGGAAATGATAGGGGAATTATTATGTCGTTTCAATTAGAACCAGGAACTGGCCGTTTAACAAAGCTACGTAGAGTACAAGAAATTGGTGGAATGATAACTAGTCTCTCTTGGCGTTCGTGGTTTTCAAAAGATGCTCCGTGGCCTGCACTTTTAGTCAGCAGTGCTTTCAATGCAGTACTTTTATATCATATTGTTGATAATCAGGGCTCATTATCACTTTGGACCAAGTACCCAATAAAACATAAGTAAGTTGTATAATGATCATAATAGCTGTTGTAAATACCACTCACACCATACTGTGTAATGTAGTTAATATTATAGTTTCATTCATTTTTTATAGGCAATATTTTGTCAGATCTACTTTTGGTCCACAAATGGAAACATGTTTAATAGCCACTGGTTCTGAGGATGGCACAATTCATTTGTTAGATTCAGCTAGACAAGGGAAAGCGATCAAAGTTAATCGACTTGAGGGACATGCATCACCAACACTTGCATTATGTTTCAATTATGATGAATCTCTTCTGGCATCTGCAGATCATCAAGGGCTTATTATTGTATGGCGTAATCGTCAACGACATATATAAATTTTTAATGTAAAACATAAAATAATATCATACAATAAATATATTACAAAAACAATTGTTGTCAGTAAGGTATTTATAATACAGTTCAAAATAAAAATTACCAATTTTTTGATTATGTGGAAACTACTCTGGTTTTCGATTGGCATAATCATAATTTAATCACTACTGCATTAAGTTAAAATTAATGCATGGAAATAAAATGCAGTTTATATAAACTTACGGAATTTATAACGGTACAGGAAATAATAACAATGAAACGCATGCTCTGAGCAAATAAATTTCTGTTCTGTATAACAATATATTAATTGTTCTCTATTAATACTCTATATGTTATAATGAGCACAGAGTTAGCAGTATCAATAAGAATAATAATCGTAATAGTAGTAAAAGTCGCATAATAATTGCTGTACTATTAACAGTAATCGTAGGATGTAAATTCTTAGTTTGACATATATCAATGAAATTATGTGGCTGTGCAAATACCAAATATATCAAGTTATTTTTTTTTAGGGTTTTGTTATTATTGTAACCTATTCTGCATATATATATTATGATTTATTTTTGCTGTAGCAATATTGAAAACTTATTTCCTTGTGTAGATTGCTTAATATTATTGATTAACAATTATTAACGTATCATTGGTATTTGTCGTTCTCTTTTTAACACATACTCAAATAAATATTCAATTTCGTGAATTCAATATTTAATACTATATCCACATTAAACATATCGTTTTTTTTCTTACTTAGATTTCATACAAATTTTACCGAGTGATCTTTTGTAAAAAAAATGATCTAAACATTAAAAATTGTTAAAAAGGCTAATATAGGTGCTTAAAAAGCATTATTAAAAAATATTTAAAAGTAATATATAACAAAATATGGTAGCACGTTTTATCTGATATTTTGCTAACTTGATTTAGTACAATACATCAATTGAAGTAATAGTGCACATACTGTACCCATAACAGTTCTAATAATAGAACATTAATACAATACATATGTATAAAAAAAAACATACGTGCTTCAATTGTTATACAATTTGTTTCCTAAAAAATGACACTCGGTCAAAGTACCATCCCTTATTTGACATTATAATACTTTTAGAGTAGAGAGCCGTTTTCTGCTTGTATAATCTTAATATAATACAATGAAAAATATCAAATTTATAGGTAACAATAATCAAAAATCAATATGAATAATTGTCATATATCATCAACTAAAATAATAACATTAACTTACACAGGCACTAATCCTTGGGTAACAATTATGTATTGAATGATCTTTAATAAATATGTACACGCGAAACGAAACCATTCAATAGTTTTGATGTAGCCTTTACATATCGATTGTCTGCTTCTGCTATTCAAATAGCGATAAACGTTTTCATTATTGCCGTGAAGCTAGTCGTATAAAAAATTATGTTAATATTATTAAGCTCTATATCAATATGTTTCTATATAACAAAGAAAAATTTTATGCTTCAATATAATGCTATAGACTTAATAGACTATAGACAATCGATTAAATTCAGCCACAAAATAAAAATTTGCTACATCTTATGTACACGTAGATCTTATACATATATGTATAATATTCGAAATTAATTTCACAGTGATCTCGGTGAATAGAGCGATCACTGTAATTTTGCAATGAAATTATTTCGGACGGACTTCAGCTAATATAAGCCTTTCTTAATGTCTTTCTATCGACATTCTAATGCATTAATCGTCGATTAAAACATTGCACTTGTCGGTGGGTTCAACTTTCTCCTGGCTATCACATTGGGCAATTTTTGAAGATGCTGGTTCACAACTTCTCTCTTGGTGAATATCACGGAGAGGCACCGTTGGCAAAAGATCATGGTTCAAGGAGTTCGATGGGATGCATTGGTCCTGTGTAACATCTATACTTTCCGTTGATTCCGATTCCGTATCTTTGTCTTCCAATTGTTCAACATCGTCCTCTTTTATCTCTTTGACGGAGAAAGATGATGCGCCATTTGTAGACAAATTTAATTTTAAACGATCTCTAGTGTGTCTGAGTTCTCCTAATTGATGCTGTTGACCGTGTCCATAATCATTTAATAATTCTATGCTATTTTGCTGTACTCCTTGTCGACTACCGTCTACTTCGTCCGACTCTTCATTAGCTGATGTAGAAGCACCAGGAAAGAATTGACTTACGTATTTACTGTCACTAGTTTGAAATTGAAATGGACGATTTGAACTGGTCACAAAAAATTCCTCGTTTCCTACAATGGAAATAAATTTCATAATACTATAAAATAATGCCTAAATACTACGATAAAAACGGACCTCTACAAGTTATATTTTGTATGGATTAAAAATATTGTCAAAATGTAAGCAGTTAAAATTTTTTTTTATATATAATACATATAGGGACCTCCATTATGATTGTTCGGCTAAACTGTGAAATTTAAAAATTGAAATAACTAAATAATATAAATACATATTGTGCGATCCGCGAGAATTCTACTTGTCAGACAAATGGCCCGTGATTCAAATGAGTTTGACACCCCTGTTATACATGATACACATTCCTATAGCAATGAATATCGCTTAGAGTTTTAAAATTTATAACAGAGTTATGTTTATAAAATACATTTATATGATACTGAGTTGAATTATTAGGACAACAAAACAAGTTTGAGATACATTAATCCCTATTGTTGACGTGAACAAAATATTGTGACAAATCCTGCATAACTGCAAAGGGTGATTACACTACAGAACTTCTTAAATAGATAAACCCTTGTAAATGTGAAACAAGTAAAAGAAGATTTCAGTATCTTTTCATATCTTAAAATTACTTTACCAAGTATATAAAATAGGTGTGAATCAAGTTGGAGAAAGCCATAGAATTAAATACAGAATATAGGAAGATATAAATGTTGGACAGAATATTGAAAATAGTTATTAAGTGTTATTATTGTAAATTGACGTAATTTTTGAATTTGTCTAATATTCCAGTTCTATTTAGGAAAAAGAGGGAATAGTAAAACATACCAGTATGGTTACCATCATCATAATCCAGAGGATAAAGATCTAATCGTGGTTCATCTATCATTTCCTCCCAATCTAAAATAAAAAAAGTATGCATACAAAATTTTCTTACCTAAACGTAAAGTTACATATAAATTTCATCTCTTTACTAGAGACTATATATACATTTAATAACCACATAAGAGTAATATTAAATTGTTAAAATAGTCGAAACTATTAGACTCTACCAGCATATGAAGTTGGTTCCCAGGTAGTAGTAGTCTCTCCTTGAGTATCGGTAGCTAATGTTTCCTTCGGATATTCGTATACGCAGTGATAGCGTTGCTTCTTGAACCAAACACTCTTCTTTTGATCCTGGACAAATCGCACATTGTCGATCCGATAAAAATGGTTAAGTTATATCTATATTTAACATATATCTAATATGTAAAAAAGTACATTTGCTAAATACCTCAAATTAAATCTGGAATAGAAACATTTATCAGAAGAAGATTAAAATTATATAAATTATTCTATATATAAATAACTGATACACCTACCGATTCATCCTAGCAGCAAAATTAAGGACAGAAAAATTAAAAATGCATATACTATATTAAGAAAAAGTTATGGAAATGAAGATGTCATAAAGCTTACTCCGGATTTTAATGTTTTGTCTGGAGATCTTAATGCGGAACGGTGTGGCGCTAACGTTGCATTCCAAGCAGATGGTGTAAATTCTTCTTCCTCTTCATCATCATCTTCTTCTTCTTCTGCATCCCCTTCTTCATCTTGTTCTTCTTCTTCTTCGTCTTCTTCATCCTCCTCCTCTTCTTCTTCTTCTGCATCCATTTCATCTTCAATGTCAGCATGCACAGCTGTTCCTTCGTCATTACTCAAACTGTTTCGGTTTTGAACTTGCTCAACATGTGGTTCATTGTATCGCTACAAAATAATATAATGTAATAAATAAAATATAAAATATAAATTTGTTTTTTTTTAACACATAAATATTAAATTACCTTCCAAACAAATTCCCCAGAACTAGAACTATTGTCTTCGTCTTCTTCTTCCTCTTCCTCCTCCTCTTCTTCTTCTTCCTCTTCTTCATCTTCATCTTGACTACCCCAGCCATGCTCTGTTCCAAAACTTGTTGACATTAGGCCATCCTCTAATGTCAGAGGCAAGGGCAATGGAAAAGATGGAGGCAACTGTTGCCATTTGGATTCTTCTTCCGGACTTGGCAAAGGTGCTACTCCACTTCCAATCATGATATGTGATTTTTCATCGTGAGAACAGACTACTGAACAATTATAATCAAAATTTTCTTCTTCCGAAAGATCTCCATTAGTTGTATCTCGCTCATCGTCATGCAATTTTTCTCCCAATCCTTCTAATAAAACCATTTTATTTGTTCGAGTATCGACTAACAATACATCATCTGATACCACTGATTCTTTTGAAGCAATCGACGCATCTCTAGAATTTGACATTAGAGACTCCGAAGTAAGAGTACTTTCTCGTTCTTCTTGGATTGGACTAAGTGGAGTGCCATATATATTATACCTGTATGAAATAAATATGTTTCTAATGCAATTTTATAAATAAATACTCTAAACTAATTAAAAATCAGTATTACGTTATTTAATCTATAATCAGAAATAAAAACAATACCTTATTGAAATACCCACGCCTCCACTACCTTGATTGGATGATTCTTCACTATCATCATCGTCCCACTGTTTATTATCTATATCACTAGATATAGAAGGATTATCATCATCGTCAAGAGTCTCTAAAGGTTCTATAACAGACATTTGAGCACAAGGCAACTTCTCTCTCAGTTCGTTTCGAATTGCTGTCACAAACTCTTCTTCCATACCAAATGATACGTAAGAATTATCACTACGTAAACTCATTGTAGAACTATCTTCATCTTCTGTTTCAGTTGTATTTGTATTTTGATTTCTGTTCTCAGCTTCATGTCTATTATCACTTTCATTTGCATGTGTATCGTCAACATCTTTTCCATCTTCAGTTTTTTTTTCTTTCTCCTTCCCATTGTCATCTTCAGTTGTGCTGTTATTTTTTTGCTTATTTTCATTTGCAACTAGCAGACACTGATTTGATGCTAAATATGTACTCACACATTTATCCTGCATTAAATCTTTTTGTAAGGAAATGATATTACCTGGATTTTTTAATTCTAGCTCGTCTTCATGTTTAAGTATACTTTCTGCCTCTATTTCCTTTACATCTTTTGATATTGATTTCATAGTATCATTTTCTGTTAAATTGACATCCATAATACAACCTTCACCATTTTCGATTTCAACTACTGTATCAACAGTTTGTAAAGAATTGGATTTGTCTTCATTTAGACAAAATGTTCTACTTTCTGTACATTTAATTGAGGGTAAATCTTCTGTTACTTTTTCACAACCCTGTAATGTTGCATAATACTCAGCATCAAGGATGGTGTCCAATTCCAATAAAATCTGTAATTGTTGTTCTTCGGTAGATATTGGTGCAATTGTAACAGAATCATTAACAGAAGTTGAAGGAGCTGAAGATAGGAAAACATTCTCTTCCTCCTCACAAGACTCTTTATCTCTGAAACCAGAGTCAGAACTTTGCTCGTCATCAGGAGTAGATAATTGCTTTCTTTCGTCTTCTTCATCATTAGGTACACACCTTCGTTCTATGTCCATGTCTTCTCCATTAGAAAATTCGTCGTCAGCATTATATGCAGAGTATTTTGTACGAGATTGTGGTGTATGTGGTGTAGATACAGTGGTTACAACTAATTCTGGTGTGACATCACTTTGTTGCTTAGATGAAGACTCTGTATATTCATTAAATTCACCTTCGTACAAGAAACCAGGAACCTTCTTTTCTAAAGCAGAATCTAATGCATGATTCCAAAGTTCAACATCAACTAAGTTATTTTCAACTGTTTCAAAATTAATTGAAAAGTTATTAGAAAAGCAAATATTGTCATCATTTTCGTGTTTAGACACATCATTATATTGAGGCTCCATCTTTTGTTGTAACATTTCAAAAGAGGATGTGTCATCAGGTACAAAACGAAGAAGAGGGAGATTAGGATCTCCTTTTGACAGAAGTCTCAATACATGTTTATCATTACGAGTTTCTGTGCTTGTATTTGCAACAGGTGTAGGCTCGGTTTCTACAGTAGATTTATTATCATCTAACGATAACCTTAGAATTGGTGTCTGACCCTGATCCATTGTTAATGTCAGTAATGTTGGCCTTTCTGCATTATCTAACATTTTGATCTTATTAGAAGTACTATTTGGCAAAGGATCTCGTAATTTTCTCAATGCCTCATCAAATTCATCCATATGAATATTATGTCTAATGTCACTATCACTGCCAGCAACAGATAATTTTTTCTTTGCATGTTTCTCTGATATTTGAGCTCCCATTGATAAGTCTGCATCAGAATCAGGATCAATATGTACAAGCACCATTAAATCCGTAACAGATTTAGATTTTTGTTTTACTTTTTCAGTGTAAACTCCTTTCTCGATTCGTCCTTTCCAACTTTCTTCTTCAGTTTCAGAACTAGATTCATGATGAACAAGAACATTTTTAACACTTGGTACATTTTTCACTGGTTCACCTGGTCCAAGGCGAAATGGAGATTGCCGTGGTGTATCATCAACAACAGTAGTCCAGTAATCTGAATCAATGCTACCTCTAAGATCCTGTAAGCTAGCACTACGGATGTGTTTAGTAGTATTCATTCGTAAATTTTCCCATCTTTGCTCAAAGTCTAAATAATCTGTGTGTTCATTCAAAAGCGCTTGCTTCACCTCATCCAAAGTTGATCTCTTTTGTGGATTTAAATTCAGACATAAATGAATTGCTTGAAGTATATTTGGTGGACAACTTTCTAAATAAGCCTGCATACCATTCGGTAAGGAATCAGTTCTTAAAGATAACAGCATTTGAATAACTTGCTCGTCACTCTTATCATTGTACGGTCTATTTCCCCAAGTAGCAATTTCCCAAAGGAAAATTGCATAACTCCACATATTTGCTTGAGATGTTATCTCTCTTGTTTCAATAGTAGTATCGGTACATTCAATGCTTTCTGGTGCTGACCATCTGATAGGTAATGCGCGATCTCCTACTATATAATAATCTTCAGGATATTTTTCTACACCAGTTCCATAATCTCCCAATTTTGCAGATAAATCTGATGCAATTAAACAATTTCTTGCAGACAAGTCTGTATGCACAAACTCATGACTATGCATATGTTTTAAACCAGCTGCAATTTCCAGTGCCATTCGAATCGGAATGTTCTCTTTATTAAGTGCTTCTTGAGACTTTTGATCGTAATTTGATAACAAAAAACCTTTGAGATCACCAACTGGACAAGATTCAAATATCAATAGGTATGGGTCAGTTTCTAAACAAAAACCCAATAACGTCAAAATATTTTGATGTTGCAACTTTAAATATGGTGTAACTTCACCAAGAAACCAAGCTTTTTCTTTTGTAGTAGCTTCTTCTGTCAGGATTCTTACAACAACACCACCATTTTTTGATGATCTTTTACATCCTTCTAAGTCTGCACGGCCCTCTACAACTTTTCCAAACCAACCATGACCTATCTCTCTCAAATATTTCAGTTTTTCTCTGGGTATAGACAATTCCTGTGCATTAAACCACTCGCGACAGTGTTCTGGGAGAGCATTAGGATCAGAATCACGGTCTTCAAAAAATGTCGTTGACAGTGGTAATGGTTTAGATTTTGAGGAATTCTTAGATCCAGATATAATGTGATCCACAGGTAGTGGTTCAAACTCAACTCTCTCTGTAACGGTTAACATACGTGGAACATCTAACTCTAAACCTTCCATGGAGTGCTCAAACGCTGATTCTTGTCCAATGTTGTTTCCATCTTTGAACTCCTAAAATGTAAAACATGGAATATATTCACACGTCTACATTATTGTACAAAAGATGGACAAACAAGTATTCTATAAAGTAAAAAACTGAAATACATTAAATATTAAATAATATTACATGTATTTTTGGGTGTCCCAAAATAGCTTCGACTCCCGGAAATGAGGGATTTTTGAGATGATTTGAAACAACTATTTCCTTAACGCAAATGTTATCCGAGGCTCTGTTAACATTTTCGTTGACGAAACAATTGTTTCAAATCATCCCAGAAATCCCTCATTTCCGGGAGTCAAAGTTATTTTGGAACACCCTGTATAGTTAGACAGTTTTGATTGTCAGTAATATAAATTTTTTTCACTACTTATGCCATCGTTTTGAAATGTAAGCAATAAAACAAAATCTATTACGTTTATACTACATTATTGGAGTTTTAGAAGAACTGGTTCCCTACATACTTAGGAATAATAAATTTTGAAATAATAAATTGCTGTTGTATGACTCCATCTGTAAGAATACTAAATTAAATAAATCATCAATATATCTTACATTAATTATTTGAATTATTTATCTTTGCTAGCTAGAATGTTTTGCTCTACTTCCATTCTGTCTTAAATATTCATACAGAGAGAGTCAATCATAAACTTTTCAAGATCTATTCCATTAATAATAGTGCTCCAAAATTCAAATTATTTGTATCATCAATGTTACCTGTTTGTACTGTTTTGCTTTGTCCTACAATTAGAAATGTATAAATCATTCTTTAGACTATAATTAATCATAATGGTTTTCATATGTTATTTTACATCTGTTATGATTCGTGACATTACCTCAAACCCTTTAGGTCGTCTAGGTCTTCGACAACAAAGACATCCAACTAAAGTAAATGCTGCAGCAGTCACACTTAAAAGTCCAATCATATACTGTATCCAATATCGTTCCCATTTTGACGAAGTGTGGTTGAATGGCAAATCTGTCGGAAGTGAAATAACCTCTAATTTGTTTGGTGTCATTAAAATATATGTTGAAACAGACAATTAAATACCTGTTCGTATCGAAGACGATACGGGATAGGCTGAAAGTGTCGGTAGACCCACCCAAAACAGCCAACATATCCAGCATAATATGATATCCAACATTGCGCATTGAAGCTCTTTAATAATGATCGCGATCCATTTAAGTCATTCTTAAAGATTTCGGATTGCTCGATGCAAGCGTACTATTGTAAAAGAACTGAGAGATTTATTAAATCGCAACACGTTCCAATTTTACGACATCACAACTTTTGTGATTTTATCACAACTTTCCGTAAACTCATATTTCTGATACATCTACACTTTATTGGAAACTAGCTTTGGTGGTACGGAATGCTGTTGACTGAATCTGTCACAGCTACAATGAAAAGTTGTAATAGTATATAAAACAGAAATACACGTTTCTTTGGGAAACGACCTGGACCAAGCATGATACGTATCGTGAAACGGATACAATACAATCGGCCACGGTCCGGTTAAAAGGTAGGTGTAAAATCACCACGCTTGCCAAACCCAGTTCTATTCTTGCCCCTCTATTCTCTCTGTTGCTCTCTTTCTACTTCCAACCAGTGATGCCAGAACGTGGGAAAACCACGCGAGCGCTTACCCTCTCCATGCCTCCTGTGAGTATTCCACCGCGCATATTCTACCCTGTCCGTGAGCTCTGCCCCACTATGCCCTACTCGGCGTCACCCACACAAGCATTTTCTACCTCTATCATGTGCGCTCTGTTTCGGGTGTTCTCAGCAGAAGTCCTACATCACATGTTTCCGACGCGACGGCAGAGTAGCCTAAGATAGGTCAAAAATCTCAAGCCATCTAACACCGAAAGCGCAGCACGATTTCTCTCACGCCTCACGCGCTCATGATGAAGACCCCGTTCGATTCCCCGTTCAAATCCCGATGCGATGGTTTTACTTTTTATTTTTAATTATTGTGTAATTTCAGTTTGTAATCTGTTAGTAAACTAAAAACTTGGAAGATATTAATTTGAGAAGCATTTTCAAAATTCGATTTTTTTGTTAGTGATATATTTCGCGTTTCTGACAACCGTTGCAGCTGGTCCATACACGTGATCACGGTCGTTATTTAACTTCATTCCAACCGTGATTGCGATTTTTTTATCTTGAGTGAAGTTGCTCACTGTGATCGTAATCCCTTGGTCTTTAAACAGAAAAACGTATTCAACATGATTTTACGATAAATTACATTACGGTATTATTACTATTCGGGTATACAATCACGTTACATATGCTATGAGAGATGAAAAGAATATACCTATTATACGTTAAAAATTCCGTGTGTCATGTAGTTTGTATAGATATATGTATTTAACAAAATTAATAAATAGTATAAAGCATTAAATAATAGGACGGCACACAGCCCACCAGCCATTAATAACGAACCGAATCGAACTAGTGATGGGCACCATCGACTACAAACTATCGACTAAGTCGATAGTAACCAACGACTACTTTCAGTCGACTAACTTTTTCAATCGTCGACTACTTTAGCCGCTTGAAGCGACTAACTTCAGGCGAATAATATTAGTCGCTTGAAGCGACTACTTTCAGGCGATTAATATTAGTCGTTTGAAGCGATTACTTTCAGGCGACTAATATTAGTCGCTTGAAGTGACTACTTTCAGTCGACTAATATTAATCGCTTGAAGCAATTACTTTCTGGCGACTAATATTAGTCGCTTGAAGCGACTACTTTAGTCGATTAAATTTAGTCGCTTCCAGCGACACGCTCGAACTATCGAGCTATTGATCGCTATGGACTGGATCTTGATTATTTTCTTCACGATGCAAACCAATTGTAATTTTTCCATATATTTTTTTATGCATTACCAAGAACTGTGCAAATTATTGCTTATAACCTAATTGATTTTCATACAAAATTTAGAGCAGTTAATTTTTTAAGTGCCAATATTAAATAGCTTACAAAAAATCGAATATTAGTAATTGTTTAAAAAAACTTGTTTACCACTTATATTTTTGAAATTCTATCTATGAACTAATACATTTCCAAAAGGTAAATACACCAATGTACATAACACAAATACATAACCTATAAAGCAAAATTTCAGTCGACTAAAAACTATCGACTAAATAGTCGACAGTATGTTGCGACTAAATAATCATTAATCGATAGTTTAATTTAGTCGATGGTGCCCATCACTAAATCGAACCGAATGCATCCGAACACATCCGAAGCTAACCGACGTACCTCTAACGACCGCTGCCTTTTCCCCTCCAATCCAACGGTCACCTACCCGAAAGTAGTAGCATATGCTCCGTCTATATACGTATGCCTATGGGCTGACTGGGTTTGTTTTTCCCCTAGTAGAAGCCGAGTTTGCTCATCGGTGTTCTTATTTTTGATGGAGGTCTATAAACTTATTTATATTCTGAGAATTCCAATCCCTCCGTCTCAGAACGATGTCATGAAACCACATTCTGTTTCAGTCGCCCGTCAACTACGATTTTGCGGTGTTTGCACGGTCAACCACAGTTGAAAACCACCAGGTTGTTCAACCAAAAGTAGATCAACGGGCACTTTTAGTTGAACGACGAAAAATCGTTTAGACTTTGTTGAAATCCTGTTTACACGGACGATCTTGAACGACTTCAAATTGGTCAACTCGATCGGTTAACCAAAAGTTGCCTAGTGTAAACGCTGCTTTATCCTAATCATTGTTTCATCTCCCTTTAACCAATGCTATTTGGGTTATGTAATTCGTCGACAGGTGGCCGCGACACTCTCCCAATTCTCGCATTTCGTAACGCTCTTCACCCTTTTCACTTGTAATCAAGTAATTAGTAGTAATTGCCGGTGACCGTCGTGGTTCCGAGCAATTTTTGACCGCTATTTTCTACTACAAACTCCGCTTTGTCTACCGCTATCACAGAACAGTAAAACCACTGTTATATATTTTTCGTTGTTTGATTATTTAAGTAGTGTAGTGTACATTGTTATTTGTAATAAAATAAGCAATTGTAAGGACAGTGTGTGTGTTCTGGACTTCCATCGATTAGTTAAAGCATAATTAAATCCGATATTAAACAGGTGTGTTTTAGAGATTTTCCAGGAAACACTGTATATTAATAGGATATAATATATTTCCTAATTAGTTACTGTTTATATTAATTTGCTTAGATGAAATTAGGTAATTGTTGATTATACAACATAAAGTACAGTGTGTAACGAAAATATTCAAACAGCAAATTTCTATAACTACATTATTATAATGAATATAATTTTCTTACATATTGTTTCATTTGTTCTGAACCCTTTATGGACTCTAATGGGACTGTTGGTAGGAGGATTCTCCTACAGCTACTTGGAAGCATACACACATTTATAGTTTACTCTGGACACATATATGCATCGATTATCTGCAAAGGGTAAAATTCAAAATTTGTCTGATGTATATCTGCTAATGCATGTACAGTTTTTGTATCATTAGTGAATTATTGACTATTCTATTGTTCATGTTTTCATTACTCACTGTATGTGAATGTAAATTTAATAATGAATTATTTAAAATTTGTACAGCTAACATTTTAGCAACACAATTTATACAAGATCATGTTTATATGTATAGAGTTATGATGAATTTATTAAAGACATATTATTTTTAGTAGTTGTATGTGCATTATTAATGAACCTTAAAGAATTTCCCTTACACAACAAAATTTTGTAAACATAAAGCAAATTGAATAAGATTAATTCTTTTGACCTTTTATTTCACAACTTTCTTCCTGAGGATACAATAACCATTACTTTATTTTATGAACAAGTACTTTTAAGGCTTATATGGTTAAGTTTAATTCCATTATTTAAGTTACTAATATATTAATTTACAAAAGACAGAGACAGGACATGGAAGGATAATAAATGAAACCAGTCTTCAATGTAATGTAATGTTAATTCTATGTTTTAAATAATCCACTAGTTAATCTGAAATCGCATTAAAGAGGAGTTTTTTCAGTAATCTTAAACCAATGGCCACATTCACAGCGTCGAGGTTTGCCTGCATGCAACCACATCCAGTTTACATGTGATGCATCTGGTTCACAAATGCATCCTACAATTCGACTTTTGAATACACTGGGCACTAAGTTTGGTGTTTCCTTTGTGCTATTTGGTGATATTTTTACAGCTTTCATATAATATGGGTCCTGTAATTAAAAAATAATCAAAATTAAGTTTAAGACATTTGAGTATTAATACACTGATATAACATCTATAAACATTGTCTGCTATTTCATACATATGACAAGATGTCAAATGATATGAAGATTTAAACTTGTATTAACACGAAGTTATGTGACATTGAAGTTTTTATTAGGGTATAACAAAACTAAAACCTGTTGTGTCACACAACAGTAACAATTGTGAAGCCTCATTAATTAAAATCATTAAATTTGAAAGCAATTTACAGAGGTGATAAAGATTATGTTTTATATACATGCCCAACATATAAGAATACAAATATCATAATATTTTCACTATTATTACGAATAAAGGTACTTGAAAGATATGACATCCACTTAGCTTAAATCAATGATTTGGTCAATGCGTTGAAGATAATATACAATATGAAGGTAAGAACTGTGTAGTACTGTATTGGAACTTACAAAATTGCCAGCAGCTGCAGCAAGTAATTCTCGCTTCTCCAATCCAGTTGCATGATCAAGGGGATCAGTAAAATCTATGACAAAAAGTGATAGTACATAAAAAAAAATTCAAATGGTAAAAGAATAATAAAGTGTATTATCATATTACGTAATATGAAGACGCAAAAAGCTGAAATGAATGAACAAGCCTAATAATTATTAAAGTAGAATGTATGATTTACGTTTCGGCATCTTTGAACAAGTAGCACTTCGAAAGAATGTGCGTCGACATGTCTGGAAAACAGCACGACCGCATAACGATGCCATTTTTTAGATTACACCGTTGCCTCGCCGAACCAAAACTCTTACGGCACAGACAATTCTAACCGAAGCAAACTAAAGAGTGTCAACCTAGATAACGTTCCCTAATCGATTGATAATGTGACGTATTTTCATGAAAGTTACGATTTGCAGAGAATGTGCCTTAAATATTTATAATTTTCTTAAACCACCGTCGAGATATAGAATTGCTACGTATTCGCAATTTGTAATATTTGGAAACAAACGCCATCTGTTGTAAATTCTAGAAATAAGTACATGTAACTATTACCACCGACTAGATACAGAATAGACCTATCATCCAATGCTTTTTTTTGTCCCACGCTCATAGGGTACGTAGCCCTGTTACCATTTTAGTGTCAATATCCGACGTTACCGATAAAGCATGAATTCTGAGTATTATTAGCACCAATGAAGTGTTATATATTCCATTCTTATTACGTGTATCTATATGCTTTCACGAGAATAAAAATATCCGATGCTTCAGTTTAAGGTTAAGGGATAAATATGACAGTCATGAAACATGAAACGGAAAAGTATA